>NW_028270157.1:76739433-76849433 GCF_037043375.1 Chiloscyllium plagiosum
CCAGTGTGACTGTTGTTTGGCCCAGTGTGGCAATCGTTTTGCCCAGTGTGACTGTCGTCTGGCCCAGTGTGGCTGTTATTTGGCCCAGTGTGACTGCCGTTTGGCCAGTGTGACTGTTGTTTGGCCCAGTGTACCTGTTGTTTGGCCCAGTCTGGCAATTGTTTGGCCCAGTGAGACTGTTGTTTGGCCCAGTGTGGCTATCGTTTGGCCCAGTGAGGCTGTTGTTTGGCCCAGTGTGGCTATCGTTTGGCCCAGTGAAACTGTCATCTGGCCCAGTGTGGCAATAGTTTGGCCCAGCGAGACTGTTGTTTGGCCCAGTGTGGCAATTGTTTGGCCCAGTGAAGCTGTTGTTTGGCCCAGTGTGGCTATCGTTTGGCCCAGTGAGGCTGTTGTTTGGACCAGTGTGGCTATCGTTTGGCCCAGTGAGACTGTCGTTTGGCCCAGTGTGACTGTTGTTTGGCCCGGTGTGGCAATTGTTTGGCCCAGTGTGGCTGTTGTTTGGGCCAGTGTGACTGTTGTTTGGCCCAGTGTGGCTATCGTTTGGCCCAGTAAGACTGTGGTTTGGCCCAGTGTGGCAATTGTTTGGACCAGTGTGGCTATCGTTTGGCCCAGTGAGACTGCTGTTTGGCCCAGTGTGACTGTTGTTTGGCCCGGTGTGGCAATTGTTTGGCCCAGTGTGGCTGTTGTTTGGGCCAGTGTGACTGTTGTTTGTCCCAGTGTGACTGTTGTTTGGCCCAGTGTGACTGCTGTTTGGCCCAATGTGGCTGTGTTTGGTCCAGTGTGACTGTTGTTTGGCCCAGTGTGACTCTCGTTAGGCCCAGTGTGACTGTTGTTTGGCCCAGTGTGTCTGTTGTTTGGCCCAGTGTGACTGTTGTTTGGCCCAGTGTGACTGCTGTTTGGCCCAGTGTGGCTGTTGTTTGGCTCAGTGTGGCTATCGCTTGGCCCAGTGTGACTGTCGTTTGGCCCAGTGTGGCTATCGTTTGGCCCAGTGTGACTGTTGGTTGGCCCAGTCTGACTGTTGTTTGGCCCAGTGTGGCTATCGTTTAGGCCGGCGTCGCTGTTGTTTGGCCCAATGTGACTGTCGATTGGCCCAATGTGATTGGTGTTTGGCCCAGTGTGACTGTTGTTTAGCCCAGTGTGGCTGTCATTTGGCCCAGTGAGGCTGTTGTTTGGCCCAGTGTGTGTGTCGTCTAGCCCAGTGTAGCTATCGTTTGGCCCAGTGAGGGTGTTGTTGGGCCCAGTGTGGCTATCATTTGGCCCAGTGTGACTGTTGTTTGGCCCAGTGTTGCTATCGTTTGGCCCAGTGTCATTCATTTGGCCCAGCGTGACTGCCGTTTGGCCCAGTGTGACTGTTGTTTGGCCCAGTGTGGCTATCGTTTTGCCCAGTGTGACTGTCGTCTGGCCCAGTGTGGCTGTTATTTGGTCCAGTGTGACTGCCGTTTGGCCAGTGTGACTGTTGTTTGGCTCAGTGTGGCTATCGTTTGGCCCAGTGAGACTGTTGTTTGGCCCAGTGAGGCTAACCTTTGGCCCAGTGAGGCTATCGTTTGGCCCAGTGTGGCAATTGTTTGGCCCAGTGAGACTGTTGTTTGGCCCAGTGTGGCAATTGTTTGGCCCAGTGAAGCTGTTGTTTGGCCCAGTGTGGCTATCGTTTGGCCCAGTGATGCTGTTGTTTGGACCAGTGTGGCTATCGTTTGGCCAAGTGTCGCTATCGTTTGGCCCAGTGAGGGTGTTGTTTGGCCCAGTGTTGCTATCGTTTGGCCCAGTGTGACTGATGTTTGGCACAGTGTGGCTATCGTTTGGCCCAGTGAGACTGTTGTTTGGCCCAGTGTGCCTGTTGTTTGGCCCAGTCTGGCAATTGTTTGGCTCAATGTGTCTGTTGTTTGGCCCAGTCTGGCAATTGTTTGGCCCAGTGTGGGAATTGTTTGGCCCAGTGTGGCAATTGTTTGGCCCAGTGAGACTGTTGTTTGGCCCAGTGTGGCAATTGTTGGCCCAGTGAGACTGCTGTTTGGCCCAGTGCGACTGTGTTTGGTCCAGTGTGACTGTTGTTTTGCCCAGTGTGGCTATCTTTTGGCCCAGTGTGACTGTTGTTTGGCCCAGTTTTGCTATCGTTTGGCCCAGTGTGACTGTCATTTGGCCCAGTGTGGCTGTTGCTTGGCCCAGTGTGGCTATCGTTTTGCCCAGTGTGACTGTTGTTTGGCCCAGTGTTCCTATCGTTTGGCCCAGTGTCATTCATTTGGCCCAGCGTGACTGCCGTTTGGCCCAGTGTGACTGTTGTTTGGCCCAGTGTGGCTATCGTTTTGCCCAGTGTGACTGTTGTTTGGCCCAGTGTGGCTATCGCTTGGCCCAGTGTGACTGTCGTTTGGCCCAGTGTGGCTATCGTTTGGCCCAGTGTGACTGTCGTTTGGCCCATTGTGACTGCTGTTTGGCCCAGTGAGGCTGTTGTTTGGCCCAGTGTGACTGCCGTTTGGCCCAGTGTGACTGTTGTTTGGCCCAGTGTGGCTGTGTTTGGTCCAGTGTGACTGTTGTTTGGCCCAGTGTGACCGTTGCTTGGCCCAGTGTGACTGCTGTTTGGCCCAGTGTGGCTGTGTTTGGTCCAGTGTGACTGTTGTTTGGCCCAGTGTGACTCTCGTTAGGCCCAGTGTGACTGTTGTTTGGCCCAGTGTGTCTGTTGCTTGGCTCTGTGTGACTGTTGTTTGGACCAGTGTGACTGTTGTTTGGCCCAGTGTGACTGTTGTTTGGCCCAGTGTGACTGTTGTTTGGCTCAGTGTGACTGTCGTTTGGCCCAGTGTGACTGCTGTTTGGCCCAGTGAGGCTGTTGTTTGGCCCAGTGTGACTGCCGTTTGGCCCAGTGTATCTGTTGTTTGGCCCAGTGTGGCTATCGTTTGGCCCAGTGTGACTGTTGTTTGGCCCAGTGTTGCTATCGTTTGGCCCAGTGTCATTCATTTTGCCCAGCGTGACTGCCGTTTGGCCCAGTGTGACTATTGTTTGGCCCAGTGTGGCTATCGTTTTGCCCAGTGTGACTGTCGTCTGGCCCAGTGTGACTCTTATTTGGCCCAGTGTGACTGCCGTTTGGTCCAGTGTGACTGCTGTTTGGCTCAGTGTGGCTATAGTTTGGCCCAGTGTGACTGTCGTTTGGCCCAGTGTGCCTGTTGTTTGGCCCAGTCTGGCAATTGTTTGGCCTAGTGAGACTGTTGTTTGACCCAGTGTGGCTATCGTTTGGCCCAGTGAGACGTCGTTTGGCCCAGTGTGGCAATTGTTTCGCCCAGTGAGACTGTTGTTTGGCCCAGTGAGGCTATCCTTTGGCCCAGTGAGGCTATCGTTTGGCCCAGTGTGTGTATCGTTTGGCCCAGTGAGGCTGTTGTTTGGCCCAGTGTGGCTATCGTTTGGCCCAGTGAGACGTCGTTTGGCCCAGTGTGGCAATTGTTTGGCCCAGTGAGACTGTTGTTTGGCCCAGTGAGGCTATCCTTTGGCCCAGTGAGGCTATCGTTTGGCCCAGTGTGGCAATTGTTTGGCCCAGTGAGACTGTTGTTTGGCCCAGTGTGGCAATTGTTTGGCCCAGTGAAGCTATTGTTTGGCCCAGTGTGGCTATCGTTTGGCCCAGTGAGGCTGTTGTTTGGACCAGTGTGGCTATCGTTTGGCCCAGTGAGACTGTCGTTTGGCCCAGTGTGACTGTTGTTTGGCCCAGTGTGGCAATTGTTTGGCCCAGTGTGGCTGTTGTTTGGGCCAGTGTGTCTGTTGTTTGGCCCAGTGTGGCTATCGTTTGTCCCAGTGTGACTGTTGTTTGGCCCAGTGTGACTGCTGTTTGGCCCAGTGTGGCTGTGTTTGGTCCAGTGTGACTGTTGTTTGGCCCAGTGTGTCTGTTGCTTGGCTCTGTGTGACTGTTGATTGGACCAGTGAGGCTGTTGTTTGGCCCAGTGTGACTGTTGTTTGGCCCAGTGTGACTGTTGTTTGGCCCAGTGTGACTGCTGTTTGGCCCAGTCAGGCTGTTGTTTGGCTCAGTGTGGCTATCGCTTGGCCCAGTGTGACTGTCGTTTGGCCCAGTGTGGCTATCGTTTGGCCCAGTGTGACTGTTGGTTGGCCCAGTCTGACTGTTGTTTGGCCCAGTGTGGCTATCGTTTAGGCCGGCGTCGCTGTTGTTTGGCCCAATGTGACTGTCGATTGGCCCAATGTGATTGGTGTTTGGCCCAGTGTGACTGTTGTTTAGCCCAGTGTGGCTGTCGTTTGGCCCAGTGAGGCTGTTGTTTGGCCCAGTGTGTGTGTCGTCTAGCCCAGTGTAGCTATCGTTTGGCCCAGTGAGGGTGTTGTTTGGCCCAGTGTGGCTATCATTTGGCCCAGTGAGGCTGTTGTTTGGCCCAGTGTGGCTATCATTTGGCCCAGTGTGACTGATGTTTAGCCCAGTGTGGCTATCGTTTGCCCCAGGGAGACTGTTGTTTGGCCCAGTGTGGCAATTGTTTGGCTCAATGTGTCTGTAGTTTGGCCCAGTGTGGCAATTGTTTGGCCCAGTGAGGCAATTGTTTGGCCCAGTGTGGCAATTGTTTGGCCCAGTGTGGCTATCGTTTGGCCCAGTGTGAATATCGTTTGGCCCAGTGAGACTGTTGTTTGGCCCAGTGTGGCAATTGTTTGGCCCAGTGAGGCTGTTGTTTGGCCCAGTATGGCTATTGTTTGGCCCAGTGAGACTGTTGTTTGGTCCAGTGTGACTGTTGTTTGGCCCAGTGTGACTGTTGTTTGGCCCAGTGTGATTGTCGTTTGGCCCAGTGTGACTGCTGTTTGGCCCAGTGAGGCTGTTGTTTGGCCCAGTGTGACTGCCGTTTGGCCCAGTGTATCTGTTGTTTGGCCCAGTGTGGCTATCGTTTGGCCCAGTGTGACTGTTGTTTGGCCCAGCGTTGCTATCGTTTGGCCCAGTGTCATTCATTTGGCCCAGCGTGACTGCCGTTTGGCCCAGTGTGGCTGTTATTTGGCCCAGTGTGACTGCCGTTTGGCCCAGTGTGACTGTTGTTTGGCTCAGTGTGGCTATCGTTTGGCCCAGTGTGACTGTTGTTTGGCCCAGTGTGCCTGTTGTTTGGCCCAGTCTGGCAATTGTTTGGCCCAGTGAGACTGTTGTTTGACCCAGTGTGGCTATCGTTTGGCCCAGTGAGGCTGTTGTTTGGCCCAGTGAGACTGTTGTTTGGCCCAGTGTGGCAATTGTTTGGCCCAGTGAAGCTATTGTTTGGCCCAGTGTGGCTATCGTTTGGCCCAGTGAGGCTGTTGTTTGGACCAGTGTGGCTATCGTTTGACCCAGTGAGACTGTCGTTTGGCCCAGTGTGACTGTTGTTTGGCCCGGTGTGGCAATTGTTTGGCCCAGTGTGGCTGTTGTTTGGGCCAGTGTGACTGTTGTTTGGACCAGTGAGGCTGTTGTTTGGCCCAGTGTGACTGTTGTTTGGCCCAGTGTGACTGCTGTTTGGCCCAGTGTGGCTGTTTGGTCCAGTGTGACTGTTGTTTGGCCCAGTGTGTCTGTTGCTTGGCTCTGTGTGACTGTTGCTTGGACCAGTGAGGCTGTTGTTTGGCCCAGTATGACTGTTGTTTGGCCCAGTCAGGCTGTTGTTTGGCCCAGTGTGACTGTTGTTTGGCCCAGTGAGGCTAACCTTTGGCCCAGTGAGGCTAACGTTTGGCCCAGTGTGGCAATTGTTTGGCCCAGTGAAGCTGTTGTTTGGCCCAGTGTGACTCCCGTTTGGCCCAGTGTATCTGTTGTTTGGCCCAGTGTGGCTATCGTTTGGCCCAGTGTGACTGTTGTTTGGCCCAGTGTTGCTATCGTTTGGCCCAGTGTCATTCATTTGGCCCAGCGTGACTGCCGTTTGGCCCAGTGTGACTGTTGTTTGGCCCAGTGTGGCTATCGTTTTGCCCAGTGTGACTGTCGTCTGGCCCAGTGTGGCTGTTATTTGGCCCAGTGTGACTGCCGTTTGGCCCAGTGTGACTGTTGTTTGGCTCAGTGTGGCTATCGTTTGGCCCAGTGTGACTGTTGTTTGGCCCAGTGTGCCTGTTGTTTGGCCCAGTCTGGCAATTGTTTGGCCCAGTGAGACTGTTGTTTGACCCAGTGTGGCTATCGTTTGGCCCAGTGAGGCTGTTGTTTGGCCCAGTGTGGCTATCGTTTGGCCCAGTGTGGCAATTGTTTGGCCCAGTGAGACTGTTGTTTGGCCCAGTGTGGCAATTGTTTGGCCCAGTGAAGCTATTGTTTGGCCCAGTGTGGCTATCGTTTGGCCCAGTGAGGCTGTTGTTTGGACCAGTGTGGCTATCGTTTGACCCAGTGAGACTGTCGTTTGGCCCAGTGTGACTGTTGTTTGGCCCAGTGTGGCAATTGTTTGGCCCAGTGTGGCTGTTGTTTGGGCCATTGTGCCTGTTGTTTGGCCCAGTGTGGCTATCGATTGGCCCAGTGTGACTGTTGTTTGGCCCAGTGTGACTGCTGTTTGGCCCAGTGTGCCTGTTGTTTGGCCCAGTCTGGCAATTGTTTGGCCCAGTGAGACTGTTGTTTGACCCAGTGTGGCTATCGTTTGGCCCAGTGAGGCTGTTGTTTGGCCCAGTGTGGCTATCGTTTGGCCCCGTGTGGCAATTGTTTGGCCCAGTGAGACTGTTGTTTGGCCCAGTGTGGCAATTGTTTGGCCCAGTGAAGCTATTGTTTGGCCCAGTGTGGCTATCATTTGGCCCAGTGAGGCTGTTGTTTGGACCAGTGTGGCTATCGTTTGACCCAGTGAGACTGTCGTTTGGCCCAGTGTGACTGTTGTTTGGCCCGGTGTGGCAATGGTTTGGCCCAGTGTGGCTGTAGTTTGGGCCAGTGTGACTGTTGTTTGGCCCAGTGTGGCTGCTGTTTGGCCCAGTGTGGCTGTTTGGTCCAGTGTGACTGTTGTTTGGCCCAGTGAGGCTAACCTTTGGCCCAGTGAGGCTATCGTTTGGCCCAGTGTGGCAATTGTTTGGCCCAGTGAGACTGTTGTTTGGCCCAGTGTGTCAATTGTTTGGCCCAGCGAAGCTGTTGTTTGGCCCAGTGTGGCTATCGTTTGGCCCAGTGAGGCTGTTGTTTGGACCAGTGTGGCTATCGTTTGGCCAAGTGTCGCTATCGTTTGGCCGAGTGAGGGTGTTGTTTGGCCCAGTGTGACTGATGTTTGGCACAGTGTGGCTATCATTTGGCCCAGTGTGCCTGTTGTTTGGCCCAGTGTGCCTGTTGTTTGGCCCAGTCTGGCAATTGTTTGGCCCAGTGTGGCAATTGTTTGGCCCAGTGAGACTGTTGTTTGGCCCAGTGTGGCAATTGTTTGGCCCAGTGAGACTGCTGTTTGCCCAGTGCGACTGTGTTTGGTCCAGTGTGACTGTTGCTTTGCCAGTGTGGCTATCTTTTGGCCCAGTGTGACTGTTGTTTGGCCCAATTTTTCCTATCGTTTGGCCCAGTGTGGCTGTTGCTTGGCCCAGTGTGACTGCCGTTTGGCCCAGTGTGACTCTTGTTTGGCCCAGTGTGGCTATCGCTTGGCCCAGTGTGACTGTCGTTTGGCCCATTGAGACTGCTGTTTGGCCCAGTGAGGCTGTTGTTTGGCCCAGTGTGACTGCCGTTTGGGCCAGTGTGACTGTTGTTTGGCCCAGTGTGGCTATCGATTGGCCCAGTGTGACTGTTGTTTGGCCCAGTGTGACCGTTGCTTGGCCCAGTGTGACTGCTGTTTGGCCCAGTGTGGCTGTGTTTGGTCCAGTGTGACTGTTGTTTGGCCCAGTGTGACTCTCGTTAGGCCCAGTGTGACTGCTGTTTGGCCCAGTGAGGCTGTTGTTTGGCCCAGTCTGACTGCCGTTTGGCCCAGTGTATCTGTTGTTTGGCCCAGTGTGGCTATCGTTTGGCCCAGTGTGACTGCTGTTTGGCCCAGTGTTGCTATCGTTTGGCCCAGTGTCATTCATTTGGCAAAGCGTGACTGCCGTTTGGCCCAGTGTGACTGTTGTTTGGCCCAGTGTGGCTATCGTTTTGCCCAGTGTGACTGTCGTCTGGCCCAGTGTGGCTGTTATTTGGCCCAGTGTGACTGCCGTTTGGCCCAGTATGACTGTTGTTTGGCTCAGTGTGGCTATCGTTTGGCCCAGTGTGACTGTTGTTTGGCCCAGTGTGCCTGTTGTTTGGCCCAGTCTGGCCATTGTTTGGCCCAGTGAGACTGTTGTTTGACCCAGTGTGGCTATCGTTTGGCCCAGTGAGGCTGTTGTTTGGCCCAGTGTGGCTATCGTTTGGCCCAGTGAGACTGTCGTTTGGCCCAGTGTGGCAATTGTTTGGCCCAGTGAGACTGTTGTTTGGCCCAGTGAGGCTATCCTTTGGCCCAGTGAGGCTATCCTTTGGCCCAGTGAGGCTATCGTTTGGCCCAGTTTGGAAATTGTTTGGCCCAGTGAGACTGTTGTTTGGCCCAGTGTGGCAATTGTTTGGCCCAGTGAAGCTATTGTTTGGCCCAATGTGGCTATCGTTTGGCCCAGTGAGACTGTCGTTTTGCCCAGTGTGACTGTTGTTTGGCGCGGTGTGGCAATTGTTTGGCCCAGTGTGGCTGTTGTTTGGGCCAGTGTGACTGTTGTTTGGCCCAGTGTGGCTATCGATTGGCCCAGTGTGACTGTTGTTTGGCCCAGTGTGACTGCTGTTTGGCCCAGTGTGGCTGTGTTTGGTCCAGTGTGACTGTTGTTTGGCCCAGTGTGACTCTCGTTAGGCCCAGTGTGTCTGTTGTTTGGCCCAGTGTGTCTGTTGCTTGGCTCTGTGTGACTGTTGTTTGGACCAGTGAGGCTGTTGTTTGGCCCAGTGTGACTGTTGTTTGGCCCAGTGTGACTGCTGTTTGGCCCAGGGTGGCTGTTGTTTGGCTCAGTGTGGCTATCGCTTGACCCAGTGTGACTGTCATTTGGCCCAGTGTGGCTATCGTTTGGCCCAGTGTGACTGTTGGTTGGCCAGTCTGACTGTTGTTTGGCCCAGTGTGGCTATCGTTTAGGCCGGCGTCACTGTTGTTTGGCCCAATGTGACTGTCGATTGGCCCAATGTGATTGGTGTTTGGCCCAGTGTGACTGTTGTTTAGCCCAGTGTGGCTGTCGTTTGGCCCAGTGAGGCTGTTGTTTGGCCCCGTGTGTGTGTCGTTTAGCCCAGTGTAGCTATCGTTTGGCCCAGTGAGGGTGTTGTTTGACCCAGTGTGGCTATCATTTGGCCCAGTGAGGCTGTTGTTTGGCCCAGTGTGGCTATCATTTGGCCCAGTGTGACTGATGTTTGGCCCAGTGTGGCTATCGTTTGGCCCAGGGAGACTGTTGTTTGGCCCAGTGTGTCTGTTGTTTGGCCCAGTGTGGCAATTGTTTGGCTCAATGTGTCTGTAGTTTGGCCCAGTGTGGCAATTGTTTGGCCCAGTGTGGCAATTGTTTGGCCCAGTGTGGCTATCGTTTGGCCCAGTGTGAATATCGTTTGGCCCAGGGAGACTGTTGTTTGGCCCAGTGTGTCTGTTGTTTGGCCCAGTGTGGCAATTGTTTGGCCCAGTGTGGCTATCGTTTGGCCCAGTGTGGCAATTGTTTGGCCCAGTGAGACTGTTGTTTGGCCCAGTGTGGCAATTGTTTGGCCCAGTGAGGCTGTTGTTTGGCCCAGTATGGCTATTGTTTGGCCCAGTGAGACTGTTGTTTGGCCCAGTGTGACTGTTGTTTGGCCCAGTGTGACTGTTGTTTGGCCCAGTGTGATTGTCGTTTGGCCCAGTGTGACTGCTGTTTGGCCCAGTGAGGCTGTTGTTTGGCCCAGTGTGACTGCCGTTTGGCCCAGTGTATCTGTTGTTTGGCCCAGTGTGGCTATCGTTTGGCCCAGTGTGACTGTTGTTTGGCCCAGTGTTGCTATTGTTTGGCCCAGTGTCATTCATTTGGCCCAGCGTGACTGCCGTTTGGCCCAGTGTGACTGTTGTTTGGCCCAGTGTGGCTATCGTTTTCCCCAGTGTGACTGTCGTCTGGCCCAGTGTGGCTGTTATTTGGCCCAGCGTGACTGCCGTTTGGACCAGTGTGACTGTTGTTTGTCTCAGTGTGGCTATCGTTTGGCCCAGTGTGACTGTTGTTTGGCCCAGTGTGCCTGTTGTTTGGCCCAGTCTGGCAATTGTTTGGCCCAGTGAGACTGTTGTTTGGCCCAGTGTGGCTATCGTTTGGCCCAGTGAGACTGTCGTTTGGCCCAGTGTGGCAATTGTTTGGCCCAGTGAGACTGTTGTTTGGCCCAGTGTGGCTATCGTTTGGCCCAGTGAGACTGTCGTTTGGCCCAGTGTGGCAATTGTTTGGCTCAGTGAGACTGTTGTTTGGCCCAGTGTGGCTATCGTTTGGCCCAGTGAGGCTGTTGTTTGGCCCAGTGTGGCTATCGTTTGGCCCAGTGAGACTGTCGTTTGGCCCAGTGTGGCAATTGTTTGGCCCAGTGAGACTGTTGTTTGGCCCAGTGAGGCTATCCTTTGGCCCAGTGAGGCTATCGTTTGGCCCAGTGTGGCAATTGTTTGGCCCAGTGAGACTGTTGTTTGGCCCAGTGTGGCAATTGTTTGGCCCAGTGAAGCTATTGTTTGGCCCAGTGTGGCTATCGTTTGGCCCAGTGAGGCTGTTGTTTGGACCAGTGTGGCTATCGTTTGGCCCAGTGAGACTGTCGTTTGGCCCAGTGTGACTGTTGTTTGGCCCGGTGTGGCAATTGTTTGGCCCAGTGTGGCTGTTGTTTGGCCCAGTGTGGCTGTTGTTTGGCCCAGTGTGGCTATCGATTGGCCCAGTGTGACTGTTGTTTGGCCCAGTGTGACTGCTGTTTTGCCCAGTGTGGCTGTGTTTGGTCCAGTGTGACTGTTGTTTGGCCCAGTGTGACTCTCGTTAGGCCCCAGTGTGACTGTTGTTTGGCCCAGTGTGTCTATCGTTTGGCCCAGTGTGACTGTTGTTTGGCCCAGTGTTGCTATTGTTTGGCCCAGTGTCATTCATTTGGCCCAGCGTGACTGCCGTTTGGCCCAGTGTGACTGTTGTTTGGCCCAGTGTGGCTATCGTTTTGCCCAGTGTGACTGTCGTCTGGCCCAGTGTGGCTGTTATTTGGCCCAGCGTGACTGCCGTTTGGACCAGTGTGACTGTTGTTTGGCTCAGTGTGGCTATCGTTTGGCCCAGTGTGACTGTTGTTGGCCCAGTGTGCCTGTTGTTTGGCCCAGTCTGGCAATTGTTTGGCCCAGTGAGACTGTTGTTTGGCCCAGTGTGGCTATCGTTTGGCCCAGTGAGACTGTCGTTTGGCCCAGTGTGGCAATTGTTTGGCCCAGTGAGACTGTTGTTTGGCCCAGTGTGGCTATCGTTTGGCCCAGTGAGACTGTCGTTTGGCCCAGTGTGGCTATCGTTTGGCCCAGTGAGACTGTCGTTTGGCCCAGTGTGACTGTTGTTTGGCCCGGTGTGGCAATTGTTTGGCCCAGTGTGGCTGTTGTTTGGCCCAGTGTGGCTGTTGTTTGGCCCAGTGTGGCTATCGATTGGCCCAGTGTGACTGTTGTTTGGCCCAGTGTGACTGCTGTTTTGCCCAGTGTGGCTGTGTTTGGTCCAGTGTGACTGTTGTTTGGCCCAGTGTGACTCTCGTTAGGCCCCAGTGTGACTGTTGTTTGGCCCAGTGTGTCTATTGCTTGGCTCTGGTGTGACTGTTGTTTGGAGCAGTGAGGCTGTTGTTTGGCCCAGTGTGACTGTTGTTTGGCCCAGTCAGGCTGTTGTTTGGCCCAGTGTGACTGTTGTTTGGCCCAGTGTGACTGTTGTTTGGCCCAGTGTGACTGCTGTTTGGCCCAGTGTGACTGTTGTTTGGCTCAGTGTGGCTATCGCGTGGCCCAGTGTGGCTGTCGTTTGGCCCAGTGTGGCTATCGTTTGGCCCAGTGTGACTGTTGTTTGGCCCAGTCTGACTGTTGTTTTGCCCAGTGTGGCTATCGTTTAGGCCGGCGTGGCTGTTGTTTGGCCCAATGTGACTGTCGATTGGCCCAATGTGATTGGTGTTTGGCCCAGTGTGACTGTTGTTTAGCCCAGTGTGGCTGTCGTTTGGCCCAGTGAGGCTGTTGTTTGGCCCAGTGTGTGTGTCGTGTAGCCCAGTGTTGCTATCGTTTGGCCCAGTGAGGGTGTTGTTTGGCCCAGTGTGGCTATCATTTGGCCCAGTGAGGCTGTTGTTTGGCCCAGTGTGGCTATCGTTTGGCCCAGGGAGACTGTTGTTTGGCCCAGTGTGTCTGTTGTTTGGCCCAGTGTGGCAATTGTTTGGCTCAATGTGTCTGTAGTTTGGCCCAGTGTGGGAATTGTTTGGCCCAGTGTGGCAATTGTTTGGCCAAGTGTGGCTATCGATTGGCCCAGTGAGACTGTTGTTTGACCCAGTGTGGCTATTGTTTGGCCCAGTGAGGCTGTTGTTTGGCCCAGTGTGGCAATGTTTTGGCCCAGTGAGACTGTTGTTTGGCCCAGTGTGGCTATTGTTTGGCCCAGTGAGAGTGTTGTTTGACCCAGTGTGGCTATTGTTTGGCCCAATGTGACTGTTGTTTGGCCCAGTGTGACTGTTGTTTGACCCAGTGTGACTCTCATTTGGCCCAGTGTCGCTGTCATGTAGCCAAGCGTGGCTGTCGTTTGGCCCAATATGTCTGTTGTTTGGCCCAGTGTGACTGTTGCTTGGCCATTGTGGCTGTCGTTTGGCCCAGTGAGGCTGTCGTTTGGCCCCGTGTGCCTGTTGAGGAAAAAGTGATGTCTGCAGATGCGGGAGATCAGAGCTGAAAATGTGTTGCTGGAAAAGCACAGCAGGTCAGGCAGCATCCAATGCTGTCTGACCTGCTGCGCTTTTCCAGCGATACATTTTCAGCTCACCAGTGTGACTGTTGTTTGGGCCAGTGTGACTAATGTTTGTCCCAGTGTGACTGTCGTTTGGCCCAGTGTGTCTGTTGTTTGGCCCAGTGTGACTGCTGTTTGGCCCAGTGTGACTGTTGTTTGGGTTAGTGTGACTGTTGATTAGCCCAGTGTGGCTGTCGTTTGGCCCAGTGAGACTGTTGTTTGGCCCATTGTGACTGTCGTTTGGCCCAGTGTGGCTGATGTTTGGGCCAGTGTGACTGTTGCTTGGCCCAGTGTGACTGTCGTTTGGCCCAGTGTGGCTGATGTTTGGGCCAGTGTGACTGTTGTTTGGCCCATTGTGGTTATCGTTTGGCCCAGTGTGTCTGTTGGCTGGCCCAGTCTGACTGTCGTTTGGCCCAGTGTGACTGGTGTTTGGTCCAGTGTAATTGTTGCTTAGCCCAGCGTGGCTGTCGTTTGGCCCAGTCAGGCTGTTGTTTGGCCCAGTGTGACTGTTGATTAGCCCAGTGTGGCTGTCGTTTGGCCCAGTGAGACTGTTGTTTGGCCCATTGTGACTGTCGTTTGGCCCAGTGTGGCTGATGTTTGGGCCAGTGTGACTGTTGCTTGGCCCAGTGTGACTGTCGTTTGGCCCAGTGTGGCTGATGTTTGGGCCAGTGTGACTGTTGTTTGGCCCATTGTGGTTATCGTTTGGCCCAGTGTGTCTGTTGGCTGGCCCAGTCTGACTGTCGTTTGGCCCAGTGTGACTGGTGTTTGGTCCAGTGTAATTGTTGCTTAGCCCAGCGTGGCTGTCGTTTGGCCCAGTCAGGCTGTTGTTTGGCCCAGTGTGTCTGTCGTTTGGCCCAGTGTCGCTATCGTTTGGCCCAGTGTGACTGATGTTTGGCCTAGTGTGACTGATGTTTGGCCCAGTGTGGCTATCGTTTGGCCCAGTGTGACTGTTGTTTGGCCCAGTGTGTCTGTCGTTTGACCCAGTGAGACAGTTGTTTGGCCAGTGTGCCTGTTGTTTGGCCCAGTGTGGCAATTGTTTGGCCCAGTGTGGCAATTGTTTGACCCAGGGTGGCAATTGTTTAGCCCAGTGTGGCTATTGTTTGGCCCAGTGTGGCTATTGTTTGGCCCAGTGTGCCTGTTGTTTGGCCCAGTCTGACTGCTGTTTGGCCCAGTGTGACTGATGTTTGGCCCAGTGTGGCTATCGATTGGCCCAGTGAGACTGTTGTTTGGCCCAGTGTGCCTGTTGTTTGGCCCAGTGTGACTGCTGTTTGGCCCAGTGTGGCTGTGTTTGGTCCAGTGTGTCTGTTGGTTGGCCCAGTCTGACTGTTGTTTGGCCCAGTGTGACAGTTGTTTGGCCCTGTTAGGGTGTTGTTTGGCCCAGTGTGGCTATCATTTGGCCCAGTGTGGCTATTGTTTGGCCCAGTCTGGCAATTGTTTGGCTCAATGTGTCTGTTGTTTGGCCCAGTCTGGCAAATGTTTGGCCCAGTGCGGCAATTGTTTGGCCCAGTATGGCTATCGTTTGTCCCAGTGTGGCAATTGTTTGGCCCAGTGAGACTGTTGTTTGGCCAAATGTGGCAATTGTTTGGCCCAGTGTGTCTGTTGTTTGGCCTAGTGTGGCAATTGTTTGGCCCAGTGAGACTTTTGTTTGGCCCTGTGTGGCTGTTGTTTGGCCCAGTGTGGCAATTGTTTGGCCCAGTGAGACTGTTGTTTGGCCCAGTGTGGCTATCGTTTGGCCCAGTAAGACTGTTGTTTGGCCCAGTGTGGCAATTGTTTGGCCCAGTGTGTCTATCGTTTGGCCCAGTGAGACTGTTGTTTGGCCCAGTGTGGCAATTGTTTGGCCCAGTGTGACAGTTGTTTGGCCCAGTGTGACAGTTGTTTGGCCCAGTGTGGCTGTTGTTTGGCCCAGTGAGGCTGTTGTCTGGCCCAGTGTGACTGTTGTTTGGCCCAGTCTGACTGCTGTTTGGCCCAGTGTGGTTGTGTTTGGTCCAGTGTGACTGTTGTTTGGCCCAGTGTGACTGTCGTTAGGCCCAGTGTGACTGTTGTTTGGCCCAGTGTGACTGCCGTTTTGCCCAGTCTGGCAATTGTTTGGCTCAATGTGTCTGTTGTTTGGCCCAGTCTGGCAATTGTTTGGCCCAGTGTGGCAATTGTTTGGCCCAGTGAGATTGTTGTTTGGCCCAGTGTGGCAATTGTTTGCCCCAGTGAGACTGCTGTTTGGCCCAGTGCGACTGTGTTTGGTCCAGTGTGACTGTTGTTTTGCCCAGTGTGGCTATCTTTTGGCCCAGTGTGACTGTTGTTTGGCCCAGTTTTGCTATCGTTTGGCCCAGTGTGACTGTCATTTGGCCCAGCGTGACTGCCGTTTGGCCCAGTGTGACTGTAGTTTGGCCCAGTGTTGCTATCGTTTGGCCCAGTGAGACTGTTGTTTGGCCCAGTGTGGCAATTGTTGGGCCCAGTGTGGCAATTGTTTGGCCCAGTGAGACAGTTGTTTGGCCAGTGTGCCTGTTGTTTGGTCCAGTGTGGCAATTGTTTGGCCCAGTGTGGCAATTGTTTGGCCCAGTGTGGCTATCGTTTGACCCAGGGTGGCAATTGTTTGGCCCAGTAAGGCAGTTGTTTGGCCCAGTCTGGCTATTGTTTGGCCCAGTGTGCCTGTTGTTTGGCCCAGTGTGACTGCTGTTTGGCCCAGTGTGACAGTTGTTTGGCCCAGTGTGGCTATCGTTTGGCCCAGTCAGGCAATTGTTTGGCTCAATGTGTCTGTTGTTTGGCCCAGTCTGGCAAATGTTTGGCCCAGTGCGGCAATTGTTTGGCCCAGTGTGGCTATCGTTTGTCCCAGTGTGGCAATTGTTTGGCCCAGTGAGACTGTTGTTTGGCCAAATGTGGCAATTGTTTGGCCCAGTGTGTCTGTTGTTTGGCCTAGTGTGGCAATTGTTTGGCCCAGTGAGACTTTTGTTTGGCCCTGTGTGGCTGTTTTTTGGCCCAGTGTGGCAATTGTTTGGCCCAGTGAGACTGTTGTTTGGCCCAGTGTGGCTATCGTTTGGCCCAGTAAGACTGTTGTTTGGCCCAGTGTGGCAATTGTTTGGCCCAGTGTGGCTATCGTTTGGCCCAGTGAGACTGTTGTTTGGCCCAGTGTGGCAATTGTTGGGCCCAGTGTGGCAATTGTTTGGCCCAGTGTGACAGTTGTTTGGCCCAGTGTGACAGTTGTTTGGCCCAGTGTGGCTGTTGTTTGGCCCAGTGAGGCTGTTGTCTGGCCCAGTGTGACTGTTGTTTGGCCCAGTGTGACTGTTGTTTGGCCCAGTGTGACTGTCGTTAGGCCCAGTGTGACTGTTGTTTGGCCCAGTGTGACTGCCGTTTTGCCCAGTCTGGCAATTGTTTGGCTCAATGTGTCTGTTGTTTGGCCCAGTGTGGCAATTGTTTGGCCCAGTGTGGCAATTGTTTGGCCCAGTGTGGCAATTGTTTGGCCCAGTGAGATTGTTGTTTGGCCCAGTGTGGCAATTGTTTGCCCCAGTGAGACTGCTGTTTGACCCAGTGCGACTGTGTTTGATCCAGTGTGACTGTTGTTTTGCCCAGTGTGGCTATCTTTTGGCCCAGTGTGACTGTTATTTGGCCCAGTTTTGCTATCGTTTGGCCCAGTGTGACTGTCATTTGGCCCAGCGTGACTGCCGTTTGGCCCAGTGTGACTGTAGTTTGGCCCAGTGTTGCTATCGTTTGGCCCAGTGTGACTGTCGTTTGGCCCAGTGTGGCTGTTGCTTGGCCCAGTGTGACTGCCGTTTGGCCCAGTGTGACTGTTGTTTGGCCCAGTGTGACTGTCGTTTGGCCCAGTGTGGCTATCGTTTGACCCAGTGTGACTGTTGTTTGGCCCAGTGAGGCTGTTGTTTGGCCCAGTGAGGCTGTTGTTTGGCCCAGTGTGACTGCCGTTTGGCCCAGTGTGACTGTTGTTTGGCCCAGTGTGGCTATCGTTTGGCCCAGTGTGACTGTTGTTTGGCCCAGTGAGGCTGTTGTCTGGCCCAGTGTGACTATAGTTTGGCCCAGTGTGACTGCTGGTTTTGACCAGCGTGGCTGTATTTGGTCCAGTGTGACTATTGTTTGGCCCAGTGTGACTGTCGTTAGGGCCAGTGTGACTGTTGTTTGGCCCAGTGTGACTGCCGTTTGGCCCAGTGTGACTGTTGTTTGGCCCAGTGTTGCTATCGTTTGGCCCTGTTTGACTGTCATGTGGCCCAGTGTGGCTATCGTTTGGCCCAGTGTGACTGTTGTTTGTCCCAGTGTTGCTATCGTTTGGCCCAGTGTGCATGTCATTTGGCCCTGCGTGACTGCCGTTTGGCCCAGTGTGACTGTTGTTTGGCCCAGTGTGACTGTCGTTTGGCCCAGTGGGGCTGTTGCTTGGCCTAGTGTGGCTGCCGTTTGGCCCAGTGTGACTGTTGTTTGGCCCAGTGTGGCTATTACTTGGCCCAGTGTGACTGTTGTTTGGCCCAGTGTGACTGTCGTTTGGCCCAGTGTGGTTATCGTTTGGCCAAGTGTGCCTGTTGGTTGGCCCAGTCTGACTGTTGTTTGGCCCAGTGTGACTGTTGTTTGGCCCAGTGTGGCTATCGTTTGGCCAGCGTGGTTGTTGTTTGGCTCAGTGTGACTGTCGTTTGGCCCAGTGTGACTGTTGTTTGTCCCAGTGTTGCTATCGTTTGGCCCAGTGTGCATGTCATTTGGCCCTGCGTGACTGCCGTTTGGCCCAGTGTGACTGCTGTTTGGCCCAGTGTGACTGTCGTTTGGCCCAGTGTGGCTGTTGCTTGGCCTAGTGTGACTGCCGTTTGGTCCAGTGTGACTGTTGTTTGGCCCAGTGTGGCTATTGCTTGGCCCAGTGTGACTGCCATTTGGCCCAGTGTGGCTATCGTTTGGCCCAGTGTGACTGTTGTTTGGCCCAGTGTGACTGTCGTTTGGCCCATTGTGGTTATCGTTTGGCCAAGTGTGTCTGTTGGTTGGCCCAGTCTGACTGTTGTTTGGCCCAGTGTGACTGTTGTTTGGCCCAGTGTGGCTATCGTTTCGGCCAGCGTGGCTGTTGTTTGGCTCAGTGTGACTGCCGTTTGGCCCAGTGTGACTGGTGTTTGGCCCAGTGTTGCTATCGTTTGGCCCAGTGTGACTGTCATTTGGCGCAGTGTGGCTATCGTTTGGCCCAGTGTGACTGCTGTTTGGCCCAGCCTGGCTGTGTTTGGTCCAGTGTGTCTGTTGGTTGGCCCAGTCTGACTGTTGTTTGGCCCAGTGTGACAGTTGTTTGGCCCTGTGAGGGTGTTGTTTGGCCCAGTGTGGCTATCATTTGGCCCAGTGTGGCTATCGTTTGGCCCAGTGAAACTGTTGTTTGGCCCAGTGTGCCTGTTGTTTGGCCCAGTGTGACTGCTGTTTGGCCCAGTGTGGCTTTGTTTGGTCCAGTGTGTCTAATGGTTGGCCCAGTCTGACTGTTGTTTGGCCCAGTGTGACAGTTGTTTGGCCCAGCGTGGCTATCGTTTGGCCCAGTCTGGCAATTGTTTGGCTCAATGTGTCTGTTGTTTGGCCCAGTCTGGCAAATGTTTGGCCCAGTGCGGCAATTGTTTGGCCCAGTGTGGCTATCGTTTGTCCCAGTGTGGCAATTGTTTGGCCCAGTGAGACTTTTGTTTGGCCCTGTGTGGCTGTTGTTTGGCCCAGTGTGGCAATTGTTTGGCCCAGTGTGTCTGTTGTTTGGCCCAGTGTGGCAATTGTTTGGCCCAGTGAGACTTTTGTTTGGCCCTGTGTGGCTGTTGTTTGGCCCAGTGTGGCAATTGTTTGGCCCAGTGAGACTGTTGTTTGGCCCAGTGTGGCTATCGTTTGGCCCAGTAAGACTGTTGTTTGGCCCAGTGTGGCAATTGTTTGGCCCAGTGTGGCTATCGTTTGACCCAGTGAGACTGTTGTTTGGCCCAGTGTGGCAATTGTTGGGCCCAGTGTGGCAATTGTTTGGCCCAGTGTGACAGTTGTTTGGCCCAGTGTGGCAATTGTTGGGCCCAGTGTGGCAATTGTTTGGCCCAGTGTGACAGTTGTTTGGCCCAGTGTGGCTATCATTTGGCCCAGTGTGGGAATTGTTTGGCCCAGTGAGACTGTTGTTTGGCCCAGTGTGGCAAATGTTTGGCCCAGTGCGGCAATTGTTTGGCCCAGTGTGGCTATCGTTTGGACCAGTGTGGCAATTGTTTGGCCCAGTGAGGCTGTTGTCTGGCCCAGTGTGACTGTTGTCTGGCCCAGTGTGACTGCTGTTTGGCTCAGTGTGGTTGTGTTTGGTCAAGTGTGACTGTTGTTTGGCCCAGTGTGAATGTCGTTAGGCCCAGTGTGACTGTTGTTTGGCCCAGTGTGACTGTTGTTTGGCCCAGTGTGACTGCCGTTTTGCCCAGTCTGGCAATTGTTTGAATAGAATAGAATAGAATAGAATAGAATAGAATAGAATAGAATAGAAGAATACAGCGCAGTACAGGCCCTTTGGCCCTCGATGTTGCGCCGATCCAAGCCCACCGAACCTATACTAACCCACTATCCTCCATATACCTATCCAATGCCCGCTTAAATGCCCATAAAGAGGGAGAGTCCACCACTGCTACTGGCAGGGCATTCCATGAACTTATGACTCGCTGAGTGAAGAACCTACCCCTAACTTCAGTCCTATATCTACCCCCCCTTAATTTAAAGCTATGCCCCCTTGTAATACCCGACTCCATACGCGGGAAAAGGTTCACACTGTCAACCCTATCTAACCCCCTAATCATCTTGTACACCTCAATCAAGTCACCCCTAAACCTTCTTTTCTCTAATGAAAACAGCCCCAAGTGTCTCAGTCTTTCCTCATACGATCTTCCTTCCATACCAGGCAACATCCTGGTAAACCTCCTCTGCACCCGTTCCAGTGCCTCCACATCCTTCCTATAGTATGGCAACCAAAACTGCACACAATACTCCAGATGCGGCCGCACCAGAGTCTTATACAACTGCATCATGACCTCAGGACTCCGGAACTCAAGTCCTCTACCAATAAAAGCCAGTACGCCATATGCCTTCCTCACCGCACTATTTACCTGGGTGGCAACTTTCAGAGATCTGTGTACATGGACACCAAGATCCCTCTGCTCTTCCACACTACCAAGTATCCGACCATTAGCCCAGTACCCCATCTTTTTGTTATTCTTCCCAAAGTGAATCACCTCACACTTAGCTACATTGAATTCCATTTGCCACCTTTCTGCCCAGCTCTGCAGCTTCTCTATATCCTGCTGTAACCTGCCACATCCTTCCTCACTGTCAACAACTCCTCCGACTTTTGTATCATCCGCAAACTTGCTCACCCAACCTTCTAACCCCTCTTCCAGGTCATTTATAAAAATGACAAACAGCAATGGTCCCAAAACAGATCCTTGCGGAACACCGCTAGTGACGGCACTCCATGAAGAAACTTTGCCATCAACTACTACCCTCTGTCTTCTTCCATCCAGCCAATTCCTAATCCAAACCTCCAACTCACCCTCAATGCCATATCTCCGTATTTTCTGCAGTAGCCTACCATGGGGAACCTTATCAAACGCCTTACTAAAATCCATATATACCACATCTACCGCTTTCCCCTCATCAACCTCCTTCGTCACCTTTTCAAAGAATTCAATAAGGTTTGTGAGGCACGACCTGCCCTTCACAAAACCATGCTGACTATCCTTGATCACATTATTCCTATCCAGATGTGCATAAATCCTATCCCTTACAATTCTCTCTAAGACTTTGCCCACAACAGAAGTGAGACTCACCGGCCTATAGTTACTAGGGTTATCCCTACTCCCCTTTTTGAACAAGGGAACCACATTTGCTATCCTCCAGTCTTCTGGCACTACTCCTGTAGACAAAGAGGACATAAAAATCAAGACCAATGGCTCTGCAATCTCCTCCCTTGCTTCCCAGAGAATCCTAGGATAAATGCCATCAGGCCCAGGGGACTTATCTATTTTCACCTTTTCCAGGATTTCCAACACCTCTTCTCTACATACCTCAAAGCCATCCATTCTACTTATTTGTGACTCAGTTTTCACATCGACGACAATGCCCTGTTCCTGAGTAAATACTGAAGAAAAGTATTCATTCAGTGTCTCCCCAATCTCTTCCGCCTCTACACGCAACTTCCCACTACTATCCTTGACTGGACCTATTCCTACCCTAGTCATTCTTTTATTCCTAACATACCTATAGAAAGCCTTTGGGTTTTCCCTAATCCTACCGACTAAGGACCTTTCATGTCCTCTCCTTGCTGCTCTTAGCTCTCTCTTCAGGTCCTTCCTGGCTACCCTATAACTCTCAAATGTTTGGCTCAATGTGTCTGTTGTTTGGCCCAGTCTGGCAATTGTTTGGCCCAGTGTGGCAATTGTTTGGCCCAGTGTGGCAATTGTTTGGCCCAGTGAGATTGTTGTTTGGCCCAGTGTGGCAATTGTTTGCCCCAGTGAGACTGCTGTTTGGCCCAGTGCGACTGTGTTTGGTCCAGTGTGACTGTTGTTTTGCCCAGTGTGGCTATCTTTTGGCCTAGTGTGACTGTTGTTTGGCCCAGTTTTGCTATCGTTTGGCCGAGTGAGACTGTCATTTGGCCCAGCGTGACTGCCGTTTGGCCCAGTGTGACTGTAGTTTGGCCCAGTGTTGCTATCGTTTGGCCCAGTGTGACTGTCGTTTGGCCCTGCGTGACTGCCGTTTGGCCCAGTGTGACTGTAGTTTGGCCCAGTGTTGCTATCGTTTGGCCCAGTGTGACTGTCGTTTGGCCCAGTGTGGCTGTTGCTTGGCCCAGTGTGACTGCCGTTTGGCCCAGTGTGACTGTTGTTTGGCCCAGTGTGACTGTCGTTTGGCCCAGTGTGGCTATCGTTTGGCCCAGTGTGACTGTTGTTTGGCCCAGAGAGGCTGTTGTTTGGCCCAGTGAGGCTGTTGTTTGGCCCAGTGTGACTGCCGTTTGGCCCAGTGTGACTGTTGTTTGGCCCAGTGTGTCTATCGTTTGGCCCAGTGTGACTGTTGTTTGGCCCAGTGAGGCTGTTGTCTGGCCCAGTGTGACTATAGTTTGGCCCAGTGTGACTGCTGGTTTTGCCCAGCGTGGCTGTGTTTGGTCCAGTGTGACTGTTGTTTGGCCCAGTGTGACTGTCGTTAGGGCCAGTGTGACTGTTGTTTGGCCCAGTGTGACTGCCGTTTGGCCCAGTGTGACTGTTGTTTGGCCCAGTGTTGCTATCGTTTGGCCCTGTGTGACTGTCATTTGGCCCAGCGTGGCTATCGTTTGGCCCAGTGTGACTGTTGTTTGTCCCAGTGTTGCTATCGTTTGGCCCAGTGTGCATGTCATTTGGCCCTGCGTGACTGCCGTTTGGCCCAGTGTGACTGCTGTTTGGCCCAGTGTGACTGTCGTTTGGCCCAGTGTGGCTGTTGCTTGGCCTAGTGTGACTGCCGTTTGGTCCAGTGTGACTGTTGTTTGGCCCAGTGTGGCTATTGCTTGGCCTAGTGTGACTGTCATTTGGCCCAGTGTGGCTATCGTTTGGCCCAGTGTGACTGTTGTTTGGCCCAGTGTGACTGTCGTTTGGCCCATTGTGGTTATCGTTTGGCCAAGTGTGTCTGTTGGTTGGCCCAGTCTGACTGTTGTTTGGCCCAGTGTGACTGTTGTTTGGCCCAGTGTGGCTATCGTTTCGGCCAGCGTGGCTGTTGTTTGGCTCAGTGTGACTGTCGTTTGGCCCAGTGTGACTGGTGTTTGGCCCAGTGTTGCTATCGTTTGGCCCAGTGTGACTGTCATTTGGCGCAGTGTGGCTATCGTTTGGCCCAGTGTGACTGCTGTTTGGCCCAGCCTGGCTGTGTTTGGTCCAGTGTGTCTGTTGGTTGGCAGAGTCTGACTGTTGTTTGGCCCAGTGTGACAGTTGTTTGGCCCTGTGAGGGTGTTGTTTGGCCCAGTGTGGCTATCATTTGGCCCAGTGTGGCTATCGTTTGGCCCAGTGAAACTGTTGTTTGGCCCAGTGTGCCTGTTGTTTGGCCCAGTGTGACTGCTGTTTGGCCCAGTGTGGCTTTGTTTGGTCCAGTGTGTCTGTTGGTTGGCCCAGTCTGACTGTTGTTTGGCCCAGTGTGACAGTTGTTTGGCCCAGCGTGGCTATCGTTTGGCCCAGTCTGGCAATTGTTTGGCTCAATGTGTCTGTTGTTTGGCCCAGTCTGGCAAATGTTTGGCCCAGTGCGGCAATTGTTTGGCCCAGTGTGGCTATCGTTTGTCCCAGTGTGGCAATTGTTTGGCCCAGTGAGACTTTTGTTTGGCCCTGTGTGGCTGTTGTTTGGCCCAGTGTGGCAATTGTTTGGCCCAGTGTGTCTGTTGTTTGGCCCAGTGTGGCAATTGTTTGGCCCAGTGAGACTTTTGTTTGGCCCTGTGTGGCTGTTGTTTGGCCCAGTGTGGCAATTGTTTGGCCCAGTGAGACTGTTGTTTGGCCCAGTGTGGCTATCGTTTGGCCCAGTAAGACTGTTGTTTGGCCCAGTGTGGCAATTGTTTGGCCCAGTGTGGCTATCGTTTGACCCAGTGAGACTGTTGTTTGGCCCAGTGTGGCAATTGTTGGGCCCAGTGTGGCAATTGTTTGGCCCAGTGTGACAGTTGTTTGGCCCAGTGTGGCAATTGTTGGGCCCAGTGTGGCAATTGTTTGGCCCAGTGTGACAGTTGTTTGGCCCAGTGTGGCTATCATTTGGCCCAGTGTGGGAATTGTTTGGCCCAGTGAGACTGTTGTTTGGCCCAGTGTGGCAAATGTTTGGCCCAGTGCGGCAATTGTTTGGCCCAGTGTGGCTATCGTTTGGACCAGTGTGGCAATTGTTTGGCCCAGTGAGGCTGTTGTCTGGCCCAGTGTGACTGTTGTCTGGCCCAGTGTGACTGCTGTTTGGCCCAGTGTGGTTGTGTTTGGTCAAGTGTGACTGTTGTTTGGCCCAGTGTGAATGTCGTTAGGCCCAGTGTGACTGTTGTTTGGCCCAGTGTGACTGTTGTTTGGCCCAGTGTGACTGTTGTTTGGCCCAGTGTGACTTCCGTTTTGCCCAGTCTGGCAATTGTTTGAATAGAATAGAATAGAATAGAATAGAATAGAAGAATACAGCGCAGTACAGGCCCTTTGGCCCTCGATGTTGCGCCGATCCAAGCCCACCGAACCTATACTAACCCACTATCCTCCATATACCTATCCAATGCCCGCTTAAATGCCCATAAAGAGGGAGAGTCCACCACTGCTACTGGCAGGGCATTCCATGAACTTATGACTCGCTGAGTGAAGAACCTACCCCTAACTTCAGTCCTATATCTACCCCCCCTTAATTTAAAGCTATGCCCCCTTGTAATACCCGACTCCATACGCGGGAAAAGGTTCACACTGTCAACCCTATCTAACCCCCTAATCATCTTGTACACCTCAATCAAGTCACCCCTAAACCTTCTTTTCTCTAATGAAAACAGCCCCAAGTGTCTCAGTCTTTCCTCATACGATCTTCCTTCCATACCAGGCAACATCCTGGTAAACCTCCTCTGCACCCGTTCCAGTGCCTCCACATCCTTCCTATAGTATGGCAACCAAAACTGCACACAATACTCCAGATGCGGCCGCACCAGAGTCTTATACAACTGCATCATGACCTCAGGACTCCGGAACTCAAGTCCTCTACCAATAAAAGCCAGTACGCCATATGCCTTCCTCACCGCACTATTTACCTGGGTGGCAACTTTCAGAGATCTGTGTACATGGACACCAAGATCCCTCTGCTCTTCCACACTACCAAGTATCCGACCATTAGCCCAGTACCCCATCTTTTTGTTATTCTTCCCAAAGTGAATCACCTCACACTTAGCTACATTGAATTCCATTTGCCACCTTTCTGCCCAGCTCTGCAGCTTCTCTATATCCTGCTGTAACCTGCCACATCCTTCCTCACTGTCAACAACTCCTCCGACTTTTGTATCATCCGCAAACTTGCTCACCCAACCTTCTAACCCCTCTTCCAGGTCATTTATAAAAATGACAAACAGCAATGGTCCCAAAACAGATCCTTGCGGAACACCGCTAGTGACGGCACTCCATGAAGAAACTTTGCCATCAACTACTACCCTCTGTCTTCTTCCATCCAGCCAATTCCTAATCCAAACCTCCAACTCACCCTCAATGCCATATCTCCGTATTTTCTGCAGTAGCCTACCATGGGGAACCTTATCAAACGCCTTACTAAAATCCATATATAACACATCTACCACTTTCCCCTCATCAACCTCCTTCGTCACCTTTTCAAAGAATTCAATAAGGTTTGTGAGGCACGACCTGCCCTTCACAAAACCATGCTGACTATCCTTGATCACATTATTCCTATCCAGATGTGCATAAATCCTATCCCTTACAATTCTCTCTAAGACTTTGCCCACAACAGAAGTGAGACTCACCGGCCTATAGTTACTAGGGTTATCCCTACTCCCCTTTTTGAATAAGGGAACCACATTTGCTATCCTCCAGTCTTCTGGCACTACTCCTGTAGACAAAGAGGACATAAAAATCAAGGCCAATGGCTCTGCAATCTCCTCCCTTGCTTCCCAGAGAATCCTAGGATAAATGCCATCAGGCCCAGGGGACTTATCTATTTTCACCTTTTCCAGGATTTCCAACACCTCTTCTCTACATACCTCAAAGCCATCCATTCTACTTATTTGTGACTCAGTTTTCACATCGACGACAATGCCCTGTTCCTGAGTAAATACTGAAGAAAAGTATTCATTCAGTGTCTCCCCAATCTCTTCCGCCTCTACACGCAACTTCCCACTACTATCCTTGACTGGACCTATTCCTACCCTAGTCATTCTTTTATTCCTAACATACCTATAGAAAGCCTTTGGGTTTTCCCTAATCCTACCGACTAAGGACCTTTCATGTCCTCTCCTTGCTGCTCTTAGCTCTCTCTTCAGGTCCTTCCTGGCTACCCTATAACTCTCAAATGTTTGGCTCAATGTGTCTGTTGTTTGGCCCAGTCTGGCAATTGTTTGGCCCAGTGTGGCAATTGTTTGGCCCAGTGTGGCAATTGTTTGGCCCAGTGATATTGTTGTTTGGCCCAGTGTGGCAATTGTTTGCCCCAGTGAGACTGCTGTTTGGCCCAGTGCGACTGTGTTTGGTCCAGTGTGACTGTTGTTTTGCCCAGTGTGGCTATCTTTTGGCCTAGTGTGACTGTTGTTTGGCCCAGTTTTGCTATCGTTTGGCCGAGTGAGACTGTCATTTGGCCCAGCGTGACTGCCGTTTGGCCCAGTGTGACTGTAGTTTGGCCCAGTGTTGCTATCGTTTGGCCCAGTGTGACTGTCGTTTGGCCCAGTGTGGCTGTTGCTTGGCCCAGTGTGACTGCCGTTTGGCCCAGTGTGACTGTTGTTTGGCCCAGTGTGACTGTCGTTTGGCCCAGTGTGGCTATCGTTTGGCCCAGTGTGACTGTTGTTTGGCCCAGTGAGGCTGTTGTTTGGCCCAGTGAGGCTGTTGTTTGGCCCAGTGTGACTGCCGTTTGGCCCAGTGTGGCTGTTGCTTGGCCCAGTGTGACTGCCGTTTGGCCCAGTGTGACTGTTGTTTGGCCCAGTGTGACTGTCGTTTGGCCCAGTGTGGCTATCGTTTGGCCCAGTGTGACTGTTGTTTGGCCCAGTGAGGCTGTTGTTTGGCCCAGTGAGGCTGTTGTTTGGCCCAGTGTGACGGCCGTTTGGCCCAGTGTGACTGTTGTTTGGCCCAGTGTGTCTATCGTTTGGCCCAGTGTGACTGTTGTTTGGCCCAGTGAGGCTGTTGTCTGGCCCAGTGTGACTATAGTTTGGCCCAGTGTGACTGCTGGTTTTGCCCAGCGTGGCTGTGTTTGGTCCAGTGTGACTGCCGTTTGGCCCAGTGTGGCTGTTGCTTGGCCCAGTGTGACTGCCGTTTGGCCCAGTGTGACTGTTGTTTGGCCCAGTGTGACTGTCGTTTGGCCCAGTGTGGCTATCGTTTGGCCCAGTGTGACTGTTGTTTGGCCCAGTGAGGCTGTTGTTTGGCCCAGTGAGGCTGTTGTTTGGCCCAGTGTGACTGCCGTTTGGCCCAGTGTGACTGTTGTTTGGCCCAGTGTGTCTATCGTTTGGCCCAGTGTGACTGTTGTTTGGCCCAGTGAGGCTGTTGTCTGGCCCAGTGTGACTATAGTTTGGCCCAGTGTGACTGCTGGTTTTGCCCAGCGTGGCTGTGTTTGGTCCAGTGTGACTGTTGTTTGGCCCAGTGTGACTGTCGTTAGGGCCAGTGTGACTGTTGTTTGGCCCAGTGTGACTGCCGTTTGGCCCAGTGTGACTGTTGTTTGGCCCAGTGTTGCTATCGTTTGGCCCTGTGTGACTGTCATTTGGCCCAGCGTGGCTATCGTTTGGCCCAGTGTGACTGTTGTTTGTCCCAGTGTTGCTATCGTTTGGCCCAGTGTGCATGTCATTTGGCCCTGCGTGACTGCCGTTTGGCCCAGTGTGACTGTTGTTTGGCCCAGTGTGACTGTCGTTTGGCCCAATGTGGCTGTTGCTTGGCCTAGTGTGACTGCCGTTTGGTCCAGTGTGACTGTTGTTTGGCCCAGTGTGGCTATTGCTTGGCCCAGTGTGGCTATCGTTTTGCCCAGTGAGGCTGTTGTTTGGCCTAGTGTGACTGCCGTTTGGCCCAGTGTGACTGTTGTTTGGCCCAGTGTGGCTATCGATTGGCCCAGTGTGACTGTTGTTTGGCCCAGTGTGGCTATCGATTGGCCCAGTGTGACTGTTGTTTGGCCCAGTGTGACCGTTGCTTGGCCCAGTGTGACTGCTGTTTGGTCCAGTGTGGCTGTGTTTGGTCCAGTGTGACTGTTGTTTTGCCCAGTGTGGCTATCTTTTGGCCTAGTGTGACTGTTGTTTGGCCCAGTTTTGCTATCGTTTGGCCGAGTGAGACTGTCATTTGGCCCAGCGTGACTGCCGTTTGGCCCAGTGTGACTGTAGTTTGGCCCAGTGTTGCTATCGTTTGGCCCAGTGTGACTGTCGTTTGGCCCAGTGTGGCTGTTGCTTGGCCCAGTGTGACTGCCGTTTGGCCCAGTGTGACTGTTGTTTGGCCCAGTGTGACTGTCGTTTGGCCCAGTGTGGCTATCGTTTGGCCCAGTGTGACTGTTGTTTGGCCCAGTGAGGCTGTTGTTTGGCCCAGTGAGGCTGTTGTTTGGCCCAGTGTGACTGCCGTTTGGCCCAGTGTGACTGTTGTTTGGCCCAGTGTGTCTATCGTTTGGCCCAGTGTGACTGTTGTTTGGCCCAGTGAGGCTGTTGTCTGGCCCAGTGTGACTATAGTTTGGCCCAGTGTGACTGCTGGTTTTGCCCAGCGTGGCTGTGTTTGGTCCAGTGTGACTGTTGTTTGGCCCAGTGTGACTGTCGTTAGGGCCAGTGTGACTGTTGTTTGGCCCAGTGTGACTGCCGTTTGGCCCAGTGTGACTGTTGTTTGGCCCAGTGTTGCTATCGTTTGGCCCTGTGTGACTGTCATTTGGCCCAGCGTGGCTATCGTTTGGCCCAGTGTGACTGTTGTTTGTCCCAGTGTTGCTATCGTTTGGCCCAGTGTGCATGTCATTTGGCCCTGCGTGACTGCCGTTTGGCCCAGTGTGACTGTTGTTTGGCCCAGTGTGACTGTCGTTTGGCCCAATGTGGCTGTTGCTTGGCCTAGTGTGACTGCCGTTTGGTCCAGTGTGACTGTTGTTTGGCCCAGTGTGGCTATTGCTTGGCCCAGTGTGGCTATCGTTTTGCCCAGTGAGGCTGTTGTTTGGCCTAGTGTGACTGCCGTTTGGCCCAGTGTGACTGTTGTTTGGCCCAGTGTGGCTATCGATTGGCCCAGTGTGACTGTTGTTTGGCCCAGTGTGGCTATCGATTGGCCCAGTGTGACTGTTGTTTGGCCCAGTGTGACCGTTGCTTGGCCCAGTGTGACTGCTGTTTGGTCCAGTGTGGCTGTGTTTGGTCCAGTGTGACTGTTGTTTGGCCCAGTGTGACTCTCGTTAGGCCCAGTGTGACTGCTGTTTGGTCCAGTGAGACTGTTGTTTGGCCCAGTGTGGCTATCGATTGGCCCAGTGTGACTGCTGTTTGGTCCAGTGTGGCTGTGTTTGGTCCAGTGTGACTGTTGTTTGGCCCAGTGTGGCTATCGTTTTGCCCAGTGTGACTGTCGTCTGGCCCAGTGTGGCTGTTATTTGGCCCAGTGTGACTGCCGTTTGGCCCAGTGTGACTGTTGTTTGGCTCAGTGTGGCTATCGTTTGGCCCAGTGTGACTGTTGTTTGGCCCAGTGTGCCTGTTGTTTGGCCCAGTCTGGCCATTGTTTGGCCCAGTGAGACTGTTGTTTGACCCAGTGTGGCTATCGTTTGGCCCAGTGAGGCTGTTGTTTGGCCCAGTGTGGCTGTGGTTTGGCCCAGTGAGACTGTCGTTTGGCCCAGTGTGGCAATTGTTTGGCCCAGTGAGACTGTTGTTTGGCCCAGTGAGGCTATCCTTTGGCCCAGTGAGGCTATCGTTTGGCCCAGTATGGCAATTGTTTGGCCCAGTGAGACTGTTGTTTGGCCCAGTGTGGCAATTGTTTGGCCCAGTGAGACTGTCGTTTAGCCCAGTGTGGCAATTGTTTGGCCCAGTGAGACTGTTGTTTGGCCCAGTGAGGCTATCCTTTGGCCCAGTGAGGCTATCGTTTGGCCCAGTTTGGAAATTGTTTGGCCCAGTGAGACTGTTGTTTGGCCCAGTGTGGCAATTGTTTGGCCCAGTGAAGGTATTGTTTGGCCCAGTGTGGCTATCGTTTGGCCCAGTGAGGCTGTTGTTTGGACCAGTGTGGCTATCGTTTGGCCCAGTGAGACTGTCGTTTTGCCCAGTGTGACTGTTGTTTGGCCCGGTGTGGCAATTGTTTGGCCCAGTGTGGCTGTTGTTTGGGCCAGTGTGACTGTTGTTTGGCCCAGTGTGGCTATCGATTGGCCCAGTGTGACTGTTGTTTGGCCCAGTGTGACTGCTGTTTGGCCCAGTGTCATTCATTTGGCCAAGCGTGACTGCCGTTTGGCCCAGTGTGACTGTTGTTTGGCCCAGTGTGGCTATCGTTTTGCCCAGTGTGACTGTCGTCTGGCCCAGTGTGGCTGTTATTTGGCCCAGCGTGACTGCCGTTTGGCCCAGTGTGACTGTTGTTTGGCTCAGTGTGGCTATCGTTTGGCCCAGTGTGACTGTCGTTTGGCCCAGTGTGCCTGTTGTTTGGCCCAATCTGGCAATTGTTTGGCCCAGTGAGACTGTTGTTTGGCCCAGTGTGGCTATCGTTTGGCCCAGTGAGACTGTCGTTTGGCCCAGTGTGGCAATTGTTTGGCCCAGTGAGACTGTTGTTTGGCCCAGTGTGGCTATCGTTTGGCCCAGTGAGACTGTCGTTTGGCCCAGTGTGGTAATTGTTTGGCCCAGTGAGACTGTTGTTTGGCCCAGTGTGGCTATCGTTTGGCCCAGTGAGGCTGTTGTTTGGCCCAGTGTGGCTATCGTTTGGCCCAGTGAGACTGTCGTTTGGCCCAGTGTGGCAATTGTTTGGCCCAGTGAGACTGTTGTTTGGCCCAGTGAGGCTATCCTTTGGCCCAGTGAGGCTATCGTTTGGCCCAGTGTGGCAATTGTTTGGCCCAGTGCGACTGTTGTTTGGCCCAGTGTGGCAATTGTTTGGCCCAGTGAAGCTATTGTTTGGCCCAGTGTGTCTATCGTTTGGCCCAGTGTGGCTGTTGTTTGGCCCAGTGAGGCTGTTGTTTGGACCAGTGTGGCTATCGTTTGGCCCAGTGAGACTGTCGTTTGGCCCAGTGTGACTGTTGTTTGGCCCGGTGTGGCAATTGTTTGGCCCAGTGTGGCTGTTGTTTGGGCCAGTGTGACTGTTGTTTGGCCCAGTGTGGCTATCGATTGGCCCAGTGTGACTGTTGTTTGGCCCAGTGTGACTGCTGTTTGGCCCAGTGTGGCTGTGTTTGGTCCAGTGTGACTGTTGTTTGGCCCAGTGTGACTCTCGTTAGGCCCAGTGTGACTGTTGTTTGGCCCAGTGTGTCTATTGCTTGGCTCTGGTGTGACTGTTGTTTGGACCAGTGAGGCTGTTGTTTGGCCCAGTGTGACTGTTGTTTGGCCCAGTCATGCTGTTGTTTGGCCCAGTGTGACTGTTGTTTGGCCCAGTGTGACTGTTGTTTGGCCCAGTGTGGCTGCTGCTTGGCCCAGTGTGGCTGTCGTTTGGCCCAGTGTGGCTATCGTTTGGCCCAGTGTGACTGTTGTTTGGCCCAGTCTGACTGTTGTTTGGCCCAGTGTGGCTATCGTTTAGGCCGGCGTGGCTGTTGTTTGGCCCAATGTGACTGTCGATTGGCCCAATGTGATTGGTGTTTGGCCCAGTGTGACTGTTGTTTAGCCCAGTGTGGCTGTCGTTTGGCCCAGTGAGGCTGTTGTTTGGCCCAGTGTGTGTGTCGTTTAGCACAGTGTTGCTATCGTTTGGCCCAGTGAGGGTGTTGTTTGGCCCAGTGTGGCTATCATTTGGCCCAGTGAGGCTGTTGTTTGGCCCAGTGTGGCTATCATTTGGCCCAGTGTGACTGATGTTTGGCCCAGTGTGGCTATCGTTTGGCCCAGGGAGACTGTTGTTTGGCCCAGTGTGTCTGTTGTTTGGCCCAGTGTGGCAATTGTTTGGCTCAATGTGTCTGTAGTTTGGCCCAGTGTGGCAATTGTTTGGCCCAGTGTGGCAATTGTTTGGCCCAGCGTGGCTATTGTTTGGCCCAGTGAGGCTGTTGTTTGGCCCAGTGAGACTGTTGTTTGGCCCAGTGTGGCTATCGTTTGGCCCAGTGAGACTGTCGTTTGGCCCAGTGTGGCAATTGTTTGGCCCAGTGAGACTGTTGTTTGGCCCAGTGTGGCTATCGTTTGGCCCAGTGAGGCTGTTGTTTGGCTCAGTGTGACTGTCGTTTGGCCCAGTGTGACTGGTGTTTGGCCCAGTGTTGCTATCGTTTGGCCCAGTGTGACTGTCATTTGGCGCAGTGTGGCTATCGTTTGGCCCAGTGTGACTGCTGTTTGGCCCAGCCTGGCTGTGTTTGGTCCAGTGTGTCTGTTGGTTGGCCCAGTCTGACTGTTGTTTGGCCCAGTGTGGCAATTGTTTGGCCCAGTGAGGGTGTTGTTTGGCCCAGTGTGGCTATCATTTGGCCCAGTGTGGCTATCGTTTGGCCCAGTGAGACTGTTGTTTGGCCCAGTGTGCCTGTTGTTTGGCCCAGTGTGACTGCTGTTTGGCCCAGTGTGGCTTTGTTTGGTCCAGTGTGTCTGTTGGTTGGCCCAGTCTGACTGTTGTTTGGCCCAGTGTGACAGTTGTTTGGCCCAGTGTAGCTATCGTTTGGCCCAGTCTGGCAATTGTTTGGCTCAATGTGTCTGTTGTTAGGCCCAGTCTGGCAAATGTTTGGCCCAGTGCGGCAATTGTTTGGCCCAGTGTGGCTATCGTTTGTCCCAGTGTGGCAATTGTTTGGCCCAGTGAGACTGTTGTTTGGCCCAATGTGGCAATTGTTTGGCCCTGTGTGGCTGTTGTTTGGCCCAGTGTGGCAATTGTTTGGCTCAATGTGTCTGTTTTTTGGCCCAGCGTGGCAATTGTTTGGCCCAGTGTGGCAATTGTTTGGCCCAGTGTGGCAATTGTTTGGCCCAGTGAGATTGTTGTTTGGCCCAGTGTGGCAATTGTTTGCCCCATGAGACTGCTGTTTGGCCCAGTGCGACTGTGTTTGGTCCAGTGTGACTGTTATTTTGCCCAGTGTGGCTATCTTTTGGCCCAGTGTGACTGTTGTTTGGCCCAGTTTTGCTATCGTTTGGCCCAGTGTGACTGTCATTTGGCCCTGCGTGACTGCCGTTTGGCCCAGTGTGACTGTTGTTTGGCCCAGTGTGACTGTCGTTTGGCCCAATGTGGCTGTTGCTTGGCCTAGTGTGACTGCCGTTTGGTCCAGTGTGACTGTTGTTTGGCCCAGTGTGGCTATTGCTTGGCCCAGTGTGGCTATCGTTTTGCCCAGTGAGGCTGTTGTTTGGCCTAGTGTGACTGCCGTTTGGCCCAGTGTGACTGTTGTTTGGCCCAGTGTGGCTATCGATTGGCCCAGTGTGACTGTTGTTTGGCCCAGTGTGGCTATCGATTGGCCCAGTGTGACTGTTGTTTGGCCCAGTGTGACCGTTGCTTGGCCCAGTGTGACTGCTGTTTGGTCCAGTGTGGCTGTGTTTGGTCCAGTGTGACTGTTGTTTTGCCCAGTGTGGCTATCTTTTGGCCTAGTGTGACTGTTGTTTGGCCCAGTTTTGCTATCGTTTGGCCGAGTGAGACTGTCATTTGGCCCAGCGTGACTGCCGTTTGGCCCAGTGTGACTGTAGTTTGGCCCAGTGTTGCTATCGTTTGGCCCAGTGTGACTGTCGTTTGGCCCAGTGTGGCTGTTGCTTGGCCCAGTGTGACTGCCGTTTGGCCCAGTGTGACTGTTGTTTGGCCCAGTGTGACTGTCGTTTGGCCCAGTGTGGCTATCGTTTGGCCCAGTGTGACTGTTGTTTGGCCCAGTGAGGCTGTTGTTTGGCCCAGTGAGGCTGTTGTTTGGCCCAGTGTGACTGCCGTTTGGCCCAGTGTGACTGTTGTTTGGCCCAGTGTGTCTATCGTTTGGCCCAGTGTGACTGTTGTTTGGCCCAGTGAGGCTGTTGTCTGGCCCAGTGTGACTATAGTTTGGCCCAGTGTGACTGCTGGTTTTGCCCAGCGTGGCTGTGTTTGGTCCAGTGTGACTGTTGTTTGGCCCAGTGTGACTGTCGTTAGGGCCAGTGTGACTGTTGTTTGGCCCAGTGTGACTGCCGTTTGGCCCAGTGTGACTGTTGTTTGGCCCAGTGTTGCTATCGTTTGGCCCTGTGTGACTGTCATTTGGCCCAGCGTGGCTATCGTTTGGCCCAGTGTGACTGTTGTTTGTCCCAGTGTTGCTATCGTTTGGCCCAGTGTGCATGTCATTTGGCCCTGCGTGACTGCCGTTTGGCCCAGTGTGACTGTTGTTTGGCCCAGTGTGACTGTCGTTTGGCCCAATGTGGCTGTTGCTTGGCCTAGTGTGACTGCCGTTTGGTCCAGTGTGACTGTTGTTTGGCCCAGTGTGGCTATTGCTTGGCCCAGTGTGGCTATCGTTTTGCCCAGTGAGGCTGTTGTTTGGCCTAGTGTGACTGCCGTTTGGCCCAGTGTGACTGTTGTTTGGCCCAGTGTGGCTATCGATTGGCCCAGTGTGACTGTTGTTTGGCCCAGTGTGGCTATCGATTGGCCCAGTGTGACTGTTGTTTGGCCCAGTGTGACCGTTGCTTGGCCCAGTGTGACTGCTGTTTGGTCCAGTGTGGCTGTGTTTGGTCCAGTGTGACTGTTGTTTGGCCCAGTGTGACTCTCGTTAGGCCCAGTGTGACTGCTGTTTGGTCCAGTGAGACTGTTGTTTGGCCCAGTGTGGCTATCGATTGGCCCAGTGTGACTGTTGTTTGGCCCAGTGTGACCGTTGCTTGGCCCAGTGTGACTGCTGTTTGGTCCAGTGTGGCTGTGTTTGGTCCAGTGTGACTGTTGTTTGGCCCAGTGTGGCTATCGTTTTGCCCAGTGTGACTGTCGTCTGGCCCAGTGTGGCTGTTATTTGGCCCAGTGTGACTGCCGTTTGGCCCAGTGTGACTGTTGTTTGGCTCAGTGTGGCTATCGTTTGGCCCAGTGTGACTGTTGTTTGGCCCAGTGTGCCTGTTGTTTGGCCCAGTCTGGCCATTGTTTGGCCCAGTGAGACTGTTGTTTGACCCAGTGTGGCTATCGTTTGGCCCAGTGAGGCTGTTGTTTGGCCCAGTGTGGCTGTGGTTTGGCCCAGTGAGACTGTCGTTTGGCCCAGTGTGGCAATTGTTTGGCCCAGTGAGACTGTTGTTTGGCCCAGTGAGGCTATCCTTTGGCCCAGTGAGGCTATCGTTTGGCCCAGTATGGCAATTGTTTGGCCCAGTGAGACTGTTGTTTGGCCCAGTGTGGCAATTGTTTGGCCCAGTGAGACTGTCGTTTAGCCCAGTGTGGCAATTGTTTGGCCCAGTGAGACTGTTGTTTGGCCCAGTGAGGCTATCCTTTGGCCCAGTGAGGCTATCGTTTGGCCCAGTTTGGAAATTGTTTGGCCCAGTGAGACTGTTGTTTGGCCCAGTGTGGCAATTGTTTGGCCCAGTGAAGGTATTGTTTGGCCCAGTGTGGCTATCGTTTGGCCCAGTGAGGCTGTTGTTTGGACCAGTGTGGCTATCGTTTGGCCCAGTGAGACTGTCGTTTTGCCCAGTGTGACTGTTGTTTGGCCCGGTGTGGCAATTGTTTGGCCCAGTGTGGCTGTTGTTTGGGCCAGTGTGACTGTTGTTTGGCCCAGTGTGGCTATCGATTGGCCCAGTGTGACTGTTGTTTGGCCCAGTGTGACTGCTGTTTGGCCCAGTGTCATTCATTTGGCCAAGCGTGACTGCCGTTTGGCCCAGTGTGACTGTTGTTTGGCCCAGTGTGGCTATCGTTTTGCCCAGTGTGACTGTCGTCTGGCCCAGTGTGGCTGTTATTTGGCCCAGCGTGACTGCCGTTTGGCCCAGTGTGACTGTTGTTTGGCTCAGTGTGGCTATCGTTTGGCCCAGTGTGACTGTCGTTTGGCCCAGTGTGCCTGTTGTTTGGCCCAATCTGGCAATTGTTTGGCCCAGTGAGACTGTTGTTTGGCCCAGTGTGGCTATCGTTTGGCCCAGTGAGACTGTCGTTTGGCCCAGTGTGGCAATTGTTTGGCCCAGTGAGACTGTTGTTTGGCCCAGTGTGGCTATCGTTTGGCCCAGTGAGACTGTCGTTTGGCCCAGTGTGGTAATTGTTTGGCCCAGTGAGACTGTTGTTTGGCCCAGTGTGGCTATCGTTTGGCCCAGTGAGGCTGTTGTTTGGCCCAGTGTGGCTATCGTTTGGCCCAGTGAGACTGTCGTTTGGCCCAGTGTGGCAATTGTTTGGCCCAGTGAGACTGTTGTTTGGCCCAGTGAGGCTATCCTTTGGCCCAGTGAGGCTATCGTTTGGCCCAGTGTGGCAATTGTTTGGCCCAGTGCGACTGTTGTTTGGCCCAGTGTGGCAATTGTTTGGCCCAGTGAAGCTATTGTTTGGCCCAGTGTGTCTATCGTTTGGCCCAGTGTGGCTGTTGTTTGGCCCAGTGAGGCTGTTGTTTGGACCAGTGTGGCTATCGTTTGGCCCAGTGAGACTGTCGTTTGGCCCAGTGTGACTGTTGTTTGGCCCGGTGTGGCAATTGTTTGGCCCAGTGTGGCTGTTGTTTGGGCCAGTGTGACTGTTGTTTGGCCCAGTGTGGCTATCGATTGGCCCAGTGTGACTGTTGTTTGGCCCAGTGTGACTGCTGTTTGGCCCAGTGTGGCTGTGTTTGGTCCAGTGTGACTGTTGTTTGGCCCAGTGTGACTCTCGTTAGGCCCAGTGTGACTGTTGTTTGGCCCAGTGTGTCTATTGCTTGGCTCTGGTGTGACTGTTGTTTGGACCAGTGAGGCTGTTGTTTGGCCCAGTGTGACTGTTGTTTGGCCCAGTCATGCTGTTGTTTGGCCCAGTGTGACTGTTGTTTGGCCCAGTGTGACTGTTGTTTGGCCCAGTGTGGCTGCTGCTTGGCCCAGTGTGGCTGTCGTTTGGCCCAGTGTGGCTATCGTTTGGCCCAGTGTGACTGTTGTTTGGCCCAGTCTGACTGTTGTTTGGCCCAGTGTGGCTATCGTTTAGGCCGGCGTGGCTGTTGTTTGGCCCAATGTGACTGTCGATTGGCCCAATGTGATTGGTGTTTGGCCCAGTGTGACTGTTGTTTAGCCCAGTGTGGCTGTCGTTTGGCCCAGTGAGGCTGTTGTTTGGCCCAGTGTGTGTGTCGTTTAGCACAGTGTTGCTATCGTTTGGCCCAGTGAGGGTGTTGTTTGGCCCAGTGTGGCTATCATTTGGCCCAGTGAGGCTGTTGTTTGGCCCAGTGTGGCTATCATTTGGCCCAGTGTGACTGATGTTTGGCCCAGTGTGGCTATCGTTTGGCCCAGGGAGACTGTTGTTTGGCCCAGTGTGTCTGTTGTTTGGCCCAGTGTGGCAATTGTTTGGCTCAATGTGTCTGTAGTTTGGCCCAGTGTGGCAATTGTTTGGCCCAGTGTGGCAATTGTTTGGCCCAGCGTGGCTATTGTTTGGCCCAGTGAGGCTGTTGTTTGGCCCAGTGAGACTGTTGTTTGGCCCAGTGTGGCTATCGTTTGGCCCAGTGAGACTGTCGTTTGGCCCAGTGTGGCAATTGTTTGGCCCAGTGAGACTGTTGTTTGGCCCAGTGTGGCTATCGTTTGGCCCAGTGAGGCTGTTGTTTGGCTCAGTGTGACTGTCGTTTGGCCCAGTGTGACTGGTGTTTGGCCCAGTGTTGCTATCGTTTGGCCCAGTGTGACTGTCATTTGGCGCAGTGTGGCTATCGTTTGGCCCAGTGTGACTGCTGTTTGGCCCAGCCTGGCTGTGTTTGGTCCAGTGTGTCTGTTGGTTGGCCCAGTCTGACTGTTGTTTGGCCCAGTGTGGCAATTGTTTGGCCCAGTGAGGGTGTTGTTTGGCCCAGTGTGGCTATCATTTGGCCCAGTGTGGCTATCGTTTGGCCCAGTGAGACTGTTGTTTGGCCCAGTGTGCCTGTTGTTTGGCCCAGTGTGACTGCTGTTTGGCCCAGTGTGGCTTTGTTTGGTCCAGTGTGTCTGTTGGTTGGCCCAGTCTGACTGTTGTTTGGCCCAGTGTGACAGTTGTTTGGCCCAGTGTAGCTATCGTTTGGCCCAGTCTGGCAATTGTTTGGCTCAATGTGTCTGTTGTTAGGCCCAGTCTGGCAAATGTTTGGCCCAGTGCGGCAATTGTTTGGCCCAGTGTGGCTATCGTTTGTCCCAGTGTGGCAATTGTTTGGCCCAGTGAGACTGTTGTTTGGCCCAATGTGGCAATTGTTTGGCCCTGTGTGGCTGTTGTTTGGCCCAGTGTGGCAATTGTTTGGCTCAATGTGTCTGTTTTTTGGCCCAGCGTGGCAATTGTTTGGCCCAGTGTGGCAATTGTTTGGCCCAGTGTGGCAATTGTTTGGCCCAGTGAGATTGTTGTTTGGCCCAGTGTGGCAATTGTTTGCCCCATGAGACTGCTGTTTGGCCCAGTGCGACTGTGTTTGGTCCAGTGTGACTGTTATTTTGCCCAGTGTGGCTATCTTTTGGCCCAGTGTGACTGTTGTTTGGCCCAGTTTTGCTATCGTTTGGCCCAGTGTGACTGTCATTTGGCCCAGCGTGACTGCCGTTTGGCCCAGTGTGACTGTTGTTTGGCCCAGTGTTGCTATCGTTTGGCCCAGTGTGACTGTCGTTTGGCCCAGTATGGCTGTTGCTTGGCCCAGTGTGACTGCCGTTTGGCCCAGTGTGACTGTCGTTTGGCCCAGTGTGACTGTCGTTTGGCCCAGTGTGGCTATCGTTTGGCCCAGTGTAACTGTTGTTTGGCCCAGTGAGACTGTTGTTTGGCCCAGTGAGACTGTTGTTTGGCCCAGTGTGGCAATTGTTTGGCCCAGTGTGACTGTTGTTTGGCCCAGTGTGGCTATCGTTTGGCCCAGTGTGACTGTCGTCTGGCCCAGTGTGACTGCTGTTTGGCTCAGTGTGGCTATCGCTTGGACCAGTGTGACTGTCGTTTGGCCCAGTGTGGCTATCGTTTGGCCCAGTGTGACTGCTGTTTGGCCCAGTGTGACTGCCGTTTGCCCCAGTGTGACTGTCGTTTGGCCCAGTGTGGCTATCATTTGGCCCAGTGTGACTGTTGTTAGGCCCAGTGTGACTGTCGTTTGGCCCAGTGTGGTTATCGTTTGGCCCAGTGTGTCTGTTGGTTGGCCCAGTCTGACTGTTGTTTGGCCCAGTGTGACTGTTGTTTGGCCCAGTGTGGCTATCGTTTAGGCCAGCGTGGCTGTTGTTTGGCTCAGTGTGACTGTCGTTTGGCCCAGTGTGATTGGTGTTTGGTCCAGTGTGACTGTTGCTTAGCCCAGCGTGGCTGTCGTTTGGCCCAGTGAGGCTGTTGTTTGGCCCAGTGTGTCTGTCGTTTAGCCCAGTGTCGCTGTTGTTTGGCCAAGAGTGGCTATCGTCTGGCCCAGTGTGACTGATGTTTGGCCCAGTGTGGCTATCGTTTGGCCCAGTGAGACTGTTGTTTGGCTCAGTGTGTCTGTTGTTTGGCCCAGTGTGGCAATTGTTTGGCTCAATGTGTCTGTTGTTTGGCCCAGCGTGGCAATTGTTTGGCCCAGTGTGGCTATCGTTTGGCTCAATGTGTCTGTAGTTTGGCCCAGTGTGGCAATTGTTTGGCCCAGTGTGGCAATTGTTTGGCCCAGTGTGGCTATTGTTTGGCCCAGTGAGGCTGTTGTTTGGCCCAGTGAGACTGTTGTTTGGCCCAGTGTGGCTATCGTTTGGCCCAGTGAGACTGTCGTTTGGCCCAGTGTGGCAATTGTTTGGCCCAGTGAGACTGTTGTTTGGCCCAGTGTGGCTATCGTTTGGCCCAGTGAGGCTGTTGTTTGGCTCAGTGTGACTGTCGTTTGGCCCAGTGTGACTGGTGTTTGGCCCAGTGTTGCTATCGTTTGGCCCAGTGTGACTGTCATTTGGCGCAGTGTGGCTATCGTTTGGCCCAGTGTGACTGCTGTTTGGCCCAGCCTGGCTGTGTTTGGTCCAGTGTGTCTGTTGGTTGGCCCAGTCTGACTGTTGTTTGGCCCAGTGAGGGTGTTGTTTGGCCCAGTGTGGCTATCATTTGGCCCAGTGTGGCTATCGATTGGCCCAGTGAGACTGTTGTTTGGCCCAGTGTGCCTGTTGTTTGGCCCAGTGTGACTGCTGTTTGGCCCAGTGTGGCTTTGTTTGGTCCAGTGTGTCTGTTGGTTGGCCCAGTCTGACTGTTGTTTGGCCCAGTGTGACAGTTGTTTGGCCCAGTGTAGCTATCGTTTGGCCCAATCTGGCAATTGTTTGGCTCAATGTGTCTGTTGTTAGGCCCAGTCTGGCAAATGTTTGGCCCAGTGCGGCAATTGTTTGGCCCAGTGTGGCTATCGTTTGTCCCAGTGTGGCAATTGTTTGGCCCAGTGAGACTGTTGTTTGGCCCAATGTGGCAATTGTTTGGCCCTGTGTGGCTGTTGTTTGGCCCAGTGTGGCAATTGTTTGGCCCAGTGAGACTGTGGTTTGGCCCAGTGTGGCAATTGTTTGGCCCAGTGTGGCTATCGTTTGACCCAGTGAGACTGTTGTTTGGCCCAGTGTGGCAATTGTTGGGCCCAGTGTGGCAATTGTTGGGCCCAGTGTGACAGTTGTTTGGCCCAGTGTGACAGTTGTTTGGCCCAATGTGGCTATCATTTGGCCCAGTGTGGGAATTGTTTGGCCCAGTGAGACTGTTGTTTGGCCCAGTGTGGCAAATGTTTGGCCCAGTGCGGCAATTGTTTGGCCCAGTGTGGCTATCGTTTGGACCAGTGTGGCAATTGTTTGGCCCAGTGAGGCTGTTGTCTGGCCCAGTGTGACTTGTTTGGCCCAGTGAGGCTGTTGTCTGGCCCAGTGTGACTGTTGTTTGGCCCAGTGTGACTGCTGTTTGGCCCAGTGTGGTTGTGTTTGGTCCAGTGTGACTGTTGTTTGGCCCAGTGTGGCTATCGTTTGGCCCAGTGTGACTGTTGTTTGGCCCAGTCTGACTGTTGTTTGGCCCAGTGTGGCTATCGTTTAGGCCGGCGTGGCTGTTGTTTGGCCCAATGTGACTGTCGATTGGCCCAATGTGATTGGTGTTTGGCCCAGTGTGACTGTTGTTTAGCCCAGTGTGGCTGTCGTTTGGCACAGTGAGGCTGTTGTTTGGCCCAGTGTGTGTGTCGTTTAGCCCAGTGTTGCTATCGTTTGGCCCAGTGAGGGTGTTGTTTGGCCCAGTGTGGCTATCATTTGGCCCAGTGAGGCTGTTGTTTGGCCCAGTGTGGCTATCATTTGGCCCAGTGTGACTGATGTTTGGCCCAGTGTGGCTATCGTTTGGCCCAGGGAGACTGTTGTTTGGCCCAGTGTGTCTGTTGTTTGGCCCAGTGTGGCAATTGTTTGGCTCAATGTGTCTGTAGTTTGGCCCAGTGTGGCAATTGTTTGGCCCAGTGTGGCAATTGTTTGGCCCAGTGTGGCTATTGTTTGGCCCAGTGAGGCTGTTGTTTGGCCCAGTGAGACTGTTGTTTGGCCCAGTGTGGCTATCGTTTGGCCCAGTGAGACTGTCGTTTGGCCCAGTGTGGCAATTGTTTGGCCCAGTGAGACTGTTGTTTGGCCCAGTGTGGCTATCGTTTGGCCCAGTGAGGCTGTTGTTTGGCTCAGTGTGACTGTCGTTTGGCCCAGTGTGACTGGTGTTTGGCCCAGTGTTGCTATCGTTTGGCCCAGTGTGACTGTCATTTGGCGCAGTGTGGCTATCGTTTGGCCCAGTGTGACTGCTGTTTGGCCCAGCCTGGCTGTGTTTGGTCCAGTGTGTCTGTTGGTTGGCCCAGTCTGACTGTTGTTTGGCCCAGTGTGGCAATTGTTTGGCCCAGTGAGGGTGTTGTTTGGCCCAGTGTGGCTATCATTTGGCCCAGTGTGGCTATCGTTTGGCCCAGTGAGACTGTTGTTTGGCCCAGTGTGCCTGTTGTTTGGCCCAGTGTGACTGCTGTTTGGCCCAGTGTGGCTTTGTTTGGTCCAGTGTGTCTGTTGGTTGGCCCAGTCTGACTGTTGTTTGGCCCAGTGTGACAGTTGTTTGGCCCAGTGTAGCTATCGTTTGGCCCAGTCTGGCAATTGTTTGGCTCAATGTGTCTGTTGTTAGGCCCAGTCTGGCAAATGTTTGGCCCAGTGCGGCAATTGTTTGGCCCAGTGTGGCTATCGTTTGTCCCAGTGTGGCAATTGTTTGGCCCAGTGAGACTGTTGTTTGGCCCAATGTGGCAATTGTTTGGCCCTGTGTTGCTGTTGTTTGGCCCAGTGTGGCAATTGTTTGACCCAGTGAGACTGTTGTTTGGCCCAGTGTGGCTATCGTTTGGCCCAGTAAGACTGTGGTTTGGCCCAGTGTGGCAATTGTTTGGCCCAGTGTGGCTATCGTTTGACCCAGTGAGACTGTTGTTTGGCCCAGTGTGGCAATTGTTGGGCCCAGTGTGGCAATTGTTTGGCCCAGTGTGACAGTTGTTTGGCCCAGTGTGACAGTTGTTTGGCCCAGTGTGGCTATCATTTGGCCCAGTGTGGGAATTGTTTGGCCCAGTGAGACTGTTGTTTGGCCCAGTGTGGCAAATGTTTGGCCCAGTGCGGCAATTGTTTGGCCCAGTGTGGCTATCGTTTGGACCAGTGTGGCAATTGTTTGGACCAGTGAGGCTGTTGTCTGGCCCAGTGTGACTTGTTTGGCCCAGTGAGGCTGTTGTCTGGCCCAGTGTGACTGTTGTTTGGCCCAGTGTGACTGCTGTTTGGCCCAGTGTGGTTGTGTTTGGTCCAGTGTGACTGTTGTTTGGCCCAGTGTGACTGTCGTTAGGCACAGTGTGACTGTTGTTTGGCCCAGTGCGACTGCCGTTTTGCCCAGTCTGGCAATTGTTTGGCTCAATGTGTCTGTTGTTTGGCCCAGCGTGGCAATTGTTTGGCCCAGTGTGGCAATTGTTTGGCCCAGTGTGGCAATTGTTTGGCCCAGTGAGATTGTTGTTTGGCCCAGTGCGACTGTGTTTGCCCCAGTGAGACTGCTGTTTGGCCCAGTGCGACTGTGTTTGGTCCAGTGTGACTGTTGTTTGGCCCAGTGTGGCTATCTTTTGGCCCAGTGTGACTGTTGTTTGGCCCAGTTTTGCTATCGTTTGGCCGAGTGTGATTGTCATTTGGCCCAGCGTGACTGCCGTTTGGCCCAGTGTGACTGTAGTTTGGCCCAGTGTTGCTATCGTTTGGCCCAGTGTGACTGTCGTTTGGCCCAGTGTGGCTGTTGCTTGGCCCAGTGTGACTGCCGTTTGGCCCAGTGTGACAGTTGTTTGGCCCAGTGTGACTGTCGTTTGGCCCAGTGTGGCTATCGTTTGGCCCAGTGTGACTGTTGGTTGGCCCAGTGAGGCTGTTGTTTGGCCCAGTGTGACTGCCGTTTGGCCCAGTGTGACTGTTGTTTGGCCCAGTGTGGCTATCGTTTGGCCCAGTGTGACTGTTGTTTGGCCCAGTGAGGCTGTTGTCTGGCCCAGTGTGACTATAGTTTGGCCCAGTGTGACTGCTGGTTTTGCCCAGCGTGGCTGTGTTTGGTCCAGTGTGACTGTTGTTTGGCCCAGTGTGACTGTCGTTAGGGCCAGTGTGACTGTTGTTTGGCCCAGTGTGACTGCCGTTTGGCCCAGTGTGTCTGTTGTTTGGCCCAGTGTTGCTATCGTTTGGCCCTGTTTGACTGTCATTTGGCCCAGTGTGGCTATCGTTTGGCCCAGTGTGACTGTTGTTTGTCCCAGTGTTGCTATCGTTTGGCCCAGTGTGCATGTCATTTGGCCCTGCGTGACTGCCGTTTGGCCCAGTGTGACTGTCGTTTGGCCCAGTGTGACTGTCGTTTGGACCAGTGTGGCTGTTGCTTGGCCTAGTGTGACTGCCGTTTGGTCCAGTGTGACTGTTGTTTGGCCCAGTGTGGCTATTGCTTGGCCCAGTGTGACTGTCGTTTGGCCCAGTGTGGCTATCGTTTGGCCCAGTGTGACTGTTGTTTGGCCCAGTGTGACTGTCGTTTGGCCCATTGTGGTTATCGTTTGGCCAAGTGTGTCTGTTGGTTGGCCCAGTCTGACTGTTGTTTGGCCCAGTGTGACTGTTGTTTGGCCCAGTGTGGCTATCATTTCGGCAAGCGTGGCTGTTGTTTGGCTCAGTGTGACTGTCGTTAGGCCCAGTGTGACTGGTGTTTGGCCCAGTGTTGCTATCGTTTGGCCCAGTGTGACTGTCATTTGGCGCAGTGTGGCTATCGTTTGGCCCAGTGTGACTGTCATTTGGCCCAGCGTGACTGCCGTTTGGCGCAATGTGACTGTTGTTTGGCCCAGTGTGGCTATTGTTTGGCCCAGTGAGACTGTTGTTTGGCCCAGTGTGGCTATCGTTTGGCCCAGTGTGACTGCTGTTTGGCCCAGTGTGACTGTCGTTTGGCCCAGTGTGACTGCTGTTTGGCGCAGTGAGGCTGTTGTTTGGCCCAGTGTGACTGCCGTTTGGCCCAATGTGTCTGTTGTTTGGCCCAGTGTGGCTATCATTTGGCCCAGTGTGACTGTTGTTTGGCCCAGTGAGGCTGTTGTCTGGCCCAGTGTGACTGTTGTTTGGCTCAGTGAGGCTGTTGTCTGTCCCAGTGTGACTGTTGTTTGGCCCAGTGTGCCTGTTGTTTGGCCCAGTGTGACTGCTGTTTGGCCCAGTGTGGCTTTGTTTGGTCCAGTGTGTCTGTTGGTGGGCCCACACTGACTGTTGTTTGGCCCAGTGTGACAGTTGTTTGTCCCAGTGTGGCTATCGTTTGGCCCAGTCTGGCAATTGTTTGGCTCAATGTGTCTGTTGTTTGGCCCAGTCTGGCAAATGTTTGGCCCATTGCGGCAATTGTTTGGCCCAGTGTGGCTATCGTTTGTCCCAGTGTGGCAATTGTTTGGCCCAGTGAGACTGTTGTTTGGCCCAATGTGGCAATTGTTTGGCCCAGTGTGTCTGTTGTTTGGCCCAGTGTGGCAATTGTTTGGCCCAGTGAGACTGTTGTTTGGCCCAGTGTGGCTGTTGTTTGGCCCAGTGTGGCAATTGTTTGGCCCAGTGAGACTGTTGTTTGGCTCAGTGTGGCTATCGTTTGGCCCAGTGAGACTGTTGTTTGACCCAGTGTGGCAATTGTTTGGCCCAGTGAGACTGTTGTTTGGCCCAGTGTGGCTATCGTTTGGCCCAGTGAGACTGTTGTTTGGCCCAGTGTGGCTATCGTTTGGCCCAGTGAGACTGTTGTTTGGCCCAGTGTGGCAAATGTTGGGCCCAGTGTGGCAATTGTTTGGCCCAGTGTGACAGTTGTTTGGCCCAGTGTGACAGTTGTTTGGCCAAGTGTGGCTATCGTTTGGCTCAGTGTGGCAATTGTTTGGCCCAGTGAGGCTATCGTTTGGACCAGTGTGGCAATTGTTTGGCCCAGTGAGGCTGTTGTCTGGCCCAGTGTGACTGTTGTTTGGCCCAGTGAGGCTGTTGTCTGGCCCAGTGTGACTGTTGTTTGGCCCAGTGTGTCTGTTGTTTGGTCCAGTCTGGCAAATGTTTGGCCCAGTGCGGCAATTGTTTGGCCCAGTGAGGCTATCGTTTGGACCAGTGTGGCAATTGTTTGGCCCAGTGTGACAGTTGTCTGGCCCAGTGTGACTGTTGTTTGGCCCAGTCTGGCAAATGTTTGGCCCAGTGCGGCAATTGTTTGGCCCAGTGAGGCTATCGTTTGGACCAGTGTGGCAATTGTTTGGCCCAGTGAGGCTGTTGTCTGGCCCAGTGTGACTGTTGTTTGGCCCAGTGAGGCTGTTGTCTGGCCCAGTGTGACTGTTGTTTGGTCCAGTGTGACTGTTCTTTGTCCCAGTGTGGTTGTGTTTGGTCCAGTGTGACTGTTATTTGGCCCAGTGTGACTGTCGTTAGGCCCAGTGTGACTGTTGTTTGGCCCAGTGTGACTGCCGTTTGGCCCAGTCTGGCAATTGTTTGGCTCAATGTGTCTGTTGTTTGGCCCAGTCTGGCAATTGTTTGGCCCAGTGTGGCAATTGTTTTGCCCAGTGAGATTGTTGTTTGGCCCAGTGTGGCATTTGTTTGCCCCAGTGAGACTGCTGTTTGGCCCAGTGCGACTGTGTTTGGTCCAGTGTGACTGTTGTTTTGCCCAGTGTGGCTATCTTTTGACCCAGTGTGACTGTCGTTTGGCCCAGTGTGGCTACCGTTAAGCCCAGTGTGACTGTTGTTTAGCCCAATGCGGCTACCGTTTGGCCCAGTGTGACTGTAGTTTGGCCCAGTGTGACTGCTGTTTGGCCTAGTCTGGCAATTGTTTGGCTCAATGTGTCTGTTGTTTGGCCCAGCGTGGCAATTGTTTGGCCCAGTGTGGCAATTGTTTGGCCCAGTGTGGCAATTGTTTGGCCCAGTGAGATTGTTGTTTGGCCCAGTGTGGCAATTGTTTGCCCCATGAGACTGCTGTTTGGCCCAGTGCGACTGTGTTTGGTTCAGTGTGACTGTTATTTTGCCCAGTGTGGCTATCTTTTGGCCCAGTGTGACTGTTGTTTGGCCCAGTTTTGCTATCGTTTGGCCCAGTGTGACTGTCATTTGGCCCAGCGTGACTGCTGTTTGGCCCAGTGTGACTGTTGTTTGGCCCAGTGTTGCTATCGTTTGGCCCAGTGTGACTGTCGTTTGGCCCAGTGTGGCTGTTGCTTGGCCCAGTGTGACTGCCGTTTGGCCCAGTGTGACTGTCGTTTGGCCCAGTGTGACTGTCGTTTGGCCCAGTGTGGCTATCGTTTGGCCCAGTGTAACTGTTGTTTGGCCCAGTGAGACTGTTGTTTGGCCCAGTGAGACTGTTGTTTGGCCCAGTGTGGCAATTGTTTGGCCCAGTGTGACTGTTGTTTGGCCCAGTGTGGCTATCGTTTGGCCCAGTGTGACTGTCGTCTGGCCCAGTGTGACTGCTGTTTGGCTCAGTGTGGCTATCGCTTGGACCAGTGTGACTGTCGTTTGGCCCAGTGTGGCTATCGTTTGGCCCAGTGTGACTGCTGTTTGGCCCAGTGTGACTGTTGTTTGGCCCAGTGTGACTGTCGTTTGGCCCAGTGTGGTTATCGTTTGGCCCAGTGTGTCTGTTGGTTGGCCCAGTCTGACTGTTGTTTGGCCCAGTGTGACTGTTGTTTGGCCCAGTGTGGCTATCGTTTAGGCCAGCGTGGCTGTTGTTTGGCTCAGTGTGACTGTCGTTTGGCCCAGTGTGATTGGTGTTTGGTCCAGTGTGACTGTTGCTTAGCCCAGCGTGGCTGTCGTTTGGCCCAGTGAGGCTGTTGTTTGGCCCAGTGTGTCTGTCGTTTAGCCCAGTGTCGCTATCGTTTGGCCCAGTGAGGGTGTTGTTTGGCCCAGAGTGGCTATCATTTGGCCCAGTGAGGCTGTTGTTTGGCCCAGAGTGGCTATCGTTTGGCCCAGTGTGACTGATGTTTGGCCCAGTGTGGCTATCGTTTGGCCCAGTGAGAATGTTGTTTGGCTCAGTGTGTCTGTTGTTTGGCCCAGTGTGGCAATTGTTTGGCTCAATGTGGCTATCGTTTGGCCCAGTGTGGCAATTGTTTGGCCCAGTGAGACTGTTGTTTGGCCCAGTGTGGCTGTTGTTTGGCCCAGTGAGGCTGTTGTTTGGCCCAGTGAGGCTGTTGTTTGGCCCAGTGTGGCTATCGTTTGGCCCAGTGAGGCTGTTGTTTGGCCCAGAGTGGCTATCGTTTGGCCCAGTGTGACTGATGTTTGGCCCAGTGTGGCTATCGTTTGGACCAGTGAGACTGTTGTTTGGCTCTGTGTGTCTGTTGTTTGGCCCAGTGTGGCAATTGTTTGGCTCAATGTGGCTATCGTTTGGCCCAGTGTGGCAATTGTTTGGCCCAGTGAGACTGTTGTTTGGCCCAGTGTGGCTGTTGTTTGGCCCAGTGAGGCTGTTGTTTGGCCCAGTGAGGCTGTTGTTTGGCCCAGTGTGGCTATCGTTTGGCCCAGTGAGGCTGTTGTTTGGCCCAGAGTGGCTATTGTTTGGCCCAGTGTGACTGTTGTTTGGCCCAGTGTGACTGTCATTTGGCCCAGTGTCGCTGTCATTTAGCCCAGCGTGGCTGTCGTTTGGCCCAATATGTCTGTTGTTTGGCCCAGTGGTACTGTTGTTTGGCCCAGTATGACTGTTGTTTGGGTCAGTCTGACTGTTGTTTGGCCCAGTCAGGCTGTTGTTTGGCCAAGTGTGACTGTTGTTTAGCCCAGTGTGGCTGTCGTTTGGCCCAGTGAGACTGTTGTTTGGCACAGTGTGACTGTCGTTTGGCCCAGTGTGGCTGATGTTTGGGCCAGTGTGACTGTTGTTTTGCCCAGTGTGACTGTCGTTTGGCCCAGTGTGGCTGATGTTTGGGCCAGTGTGACTGTTGTTTGGCCCATTGTTGTTATCGTTTGGCCCAGTGTGTCTGTTGGCTGGCCCAGTCTGACTGTCGTTTGGCCCAGTGTGACTGGTGTTTGGTCCAGTGTGATTGTTGTTTCGCCCAGCGTGGCTGTCGTTTGGCCCAGTGAGGCAGTTGTTTGGCCCAGTGTGTCTGTCGTTTGGCCCAGTGAGGCAGTTGTTTGGCCCAGTGTGTCTGTCGTTTAGCCCAGTGTGGCTATCGTTTGGCCCAGTGAGACTGTTGTTTGGCCAGTGTGTCTGTTGTTTGGCCCAGTGTGGCAATTGTTTGGCCCAGTGTGGCAATTGTTTGTCCCAGTGTTGCTATCGTTTGGCCCAGTGTGCATGTCATTTGGCCCTGCGTGACTGCCGTTTGGCCCAGTGTGACTGTTGTTTGGCCCAGTGTGACTGTTGTTTGTCCCAGTGTTGCTATCGTTTGGCCCAGTGTGCATGTCATTTGGCCCTGCGTGACTGCCGTTTGGCCCAGTGTGACTGTTGTTTGGCCCAGTGTGACTGTCGTTTGGCCCAGTGTGGCTGTTGCTTGGCCTAGTGTGACTGCCGTTTGGCCCAGTGTGACTGTTGTTTGGCCCAGTGTGGCTATTGCTTGGCCCAGTGTGACTGTCGTTTGGCCCAGTGTGGCTATCGTTTGGCCCAGTGTGACTGTCGAATTAGATTAGATTAGATTAGATTACAGTGTGGAAACAGGCCCTTCGGCCCAAAAAGTCAACACCGACCCGCCGAAGCGAAACCCACCCATACCCCGACATTTACCCCTTACCTAACACTATGGGCAATTTAGTATGGCCAATTCACATGACCCTGCACATCTTTGGACTGTGGGAGGAAACCGGAGTACCCGGAGGAAACCCACGCAGACACGGGGAGAACGTGCAAACTCCACACACTCAGTCGCCTGAGGCGGGAATTGAACCCGGGTCTCTGGCGCTGTGAGGCAGCAGTGCTAACCACTGTGCCACCGTGCCGCCCACGAACTGTCGTTTGGCCCATTGTGGTTATCGTTTGGCCAAGTGTGTCTGTTGGTTGGCCCAGTCTGACTGTTGTTTGGCCCAGTGTGACTGTTGTTTGGCCCAGTGTGGCTATGGTTTTGGCCAGCGTGGCTGTTGTTTGGCTCAGTGTGACTGTCGTTTGGCCCAGTGTGACTGGTGTTTGGCCCAGTGTTGCTATCGTTTGGCCCAGTGTGACTGTCATTTGGCGCAGTGTGGCTATCGTTTGGCCCAGTGTGACTGCTGTTTGGCCCAGCCTGGCTGTGTTTGGTCCAGTGTGTCTGTTGGTTGGCCCAGTCTGACTGTTGTTTGGCCCAGTGTGGCAATTGTTTGGCCCAGTGAGGGTGTTGTTTGGCCCAGTGTGGCTATCATTTGGCCCAGTGTGGCTATCGTTTGGCCCAGTGAGACTGTTGTTTGGCCCAGTGTGCCTGTTGTTTGGCCCAGTGTGACTGCTGTTTGGCCCAGTGTGGCTTTGTTTGGTCCAGTGTGTCTGTTGGTTGGCCCAGTCTGACTGTTGTTTGGCCCAGTGTGACAGTTGTTTGGCCCAGTGTAGCTATCGTTTGGCCCAGTCTGGCAATTGTTTGGCTCAATGTGTCTGTTGTTAGGCCCAGTCTGGCAAATGTTTGGCCCAGTGCGGCAATTGTTTGGCCCAGTGTGGCTATCGTTTGTCCCAGTGTGGCAATTGTTTGGCCCAGTGAGACTGTTGTTTGGCCCAATGTGGCAATTGTTTGGCCCTGTGTGGCTGTTGTTTGGCCCAGTGTGGCAATTGTTTGGCCCAGTGAGACTGTTGTTTGGCCCAGTGTGGCTATCGTTTGGCCCAGTAAGACTGTGGTTTGGCCCAGTGTGGCAATTGTTTGGCCCAGTGTGGCTATCGTTTGACCCAGTGAGACTGTTGTTTGGCCCAGTGTGGCAATTGTTGGGCCCAGTGTGGCAATTGTTTGGCCCAGTGTGACAGTTGTTTGGCCCAGTGTGACAGTTGTTTGGCCCAGTGTGGCTATCATTTGGCCCAGTGTGGGAATTGTTTGGCCCAGTGAGACTGTTGTTTGGCCCAGTGTGGCAAATGTTTGGCCCAGTGCGGCAATTGTTTGGCCCAGTGTGGCTATCGTTTGGACCAGTGTGGCAATTGTTTGGCCCAGTGAGGCTGTTGTCTGGCCCAGTGTGACTTGTTTGGCCCAGTGAGGCTGTTGTCTGGCCCAGTGTGACTGTTGTTTGGCCCAGTGTGACTGCTGTTTGGCCCAGTGTGGTTGTGTTTGGTCCAGTGTGACTGTTGTTTGGCCCAGTGTGACTGTCGTTAGGCCCAGTGTGACTGTTGTTTGGCCCAGTGCGACTGCCGTTTTGCCCAGTCTGGCAATTGTTTGGCTCAATGTGTCTGTTGTTTGGCCCAGCGTGGCAATTGTTTGGCCAGTGTGGCAATTGTTTGGCCCAGTGAGATTGTTGTTTGGCCCAGTGTGGCAATTGTTTGCCCCAGTGAGACTGCTGTTTGGCCCAGTGCGACTGTGTTTGGTCCAGTGTGACTGTTGTTTTGCCCAGTGTGGCTATCTTTTGGCCCAGTGTGACTGTTGTTTGGCCCAGTTTTGCTATCGTTTGGCCGAGTGTGATTGTCATTTGGCCCAGCGTGACTGCCGTTTGGCCCAGTGTGACTGTAGTTTGGCCCAGTGTTGCTATCGTTTGGCCCAGTGTGCATGTCATTTGGCCCTGCGTGACTGCCGTTTGGCCCAGTGTGACTGTTGTTTGGCCCAATGTGACTGTCGTTTGGCCCAGTGTGGCTGTTGCTTGGCCTAGTGTGACTGCCGTTTGGTCCAGTGTGACTGTTGTTTGGCCCAGTGTGGCTATTGCTTGGCCCAGTGTGACTGTCGTTTGGCCCAGTGTGGCTATCGTTTGGCCCAGTGTGACTGTTGTTTGGCCCAGTGTGACTGTCGTTTGGTCCATTGTGGTTATCGTTTGGCCAAGTGTGTCTGTTGTTTGGCCCAGTCTGACTGTTGTTTGGCCCAGTGTGACTGTTGTTTGGCCCAGTGTGGCTATCGTTTCGGCCAGCGTGGCTGTTGTTTGGCTCAGTGTGACTGTCGTTTGGCCCAGTGTGACTGTTGTTTGGCCCAGTTTTGCTATCGTTTGGCCGAGTGTGATTGTCATTTGGCCCAGCGTGACTGCCGTTTGGCCCAGTGTGACTGTAGTTTGGCCCAGTGTTGCTATCGTTTGGCCCAGTGTGGCTGTTGCTTGGCCCAGTGTGGCTGTTGCTTGGCCCAGTGTGACTGCCGTTTGGCCCAGTGTGACAGTTGTTTGGCCCAGTGTGACTGTCGTTTGGCCCAGTGTGGCTATCGTTTGGCCCAGTGTGACTGTTGGTTGGCCCAGTGAGGCTGTTGTTTGGCCCAGTGTGACTGCTGTTTGGCCCAGTGTGACTGTTGTTTGGCCCAATGTGGCTATCGTTTGGCCCAGTGTGACTGTTGTTTGGCCCAGTGAGGCTGTTGTCTGGCCCAGTGTGACTATAGTTTGGCCCAGTGTGACTGTTGTTTAGCCCAGTGTGACTGTCGTTAGGGCCAGTGTGACTGTTGTTTGGCCCAGTGTGACTGCCGTTTGGCCCAGTGTGACTGTTGTTTGGCCCAGTGTTGCTATCGTTTGGCCCTGTTTGACTGTCATTTGGCCCAGTGTGGCTATCGTTTGGCCCAGTGTGACTGTTGTTTGTCCCAGTGTTGCTATCGTTTGGCCCAGTGTGCATGTCATTTGGCCCTGCGTGACTGCCGTTTGGCCCAGTGTGACTGTTGTTTGGCCCAGTGTGACTGTCGTTTGGCCCAGTGTGGCTGTTGCTTGGCCTAGTGTGACTGCCGTTTGGTCCAGTGTGACTGTTGTTTGGCCCAGTGTGGCTATTGCTTGGCCCAGTGTGACTGTCGTTTGGCCCAGTGTGACTGTCGTTTGGTCCATTGTGGTTATCGTTTGGCCAAGTGTGTCTGTTGGTTGGCCCAGTCTGACTGTTGTTTGGCCCAGTGTGACTGTTGTTTGGCCCAGTGTGGCTATCGTTTTGGCCAGCGTGGCTGTTGTTTGGCTCAGTGTGACTGTCGTTTGGCCCAGTGTGACTGGTGTTTGGCCCAGTGTTGCTATCGTTTGGCCCAGTGTGACTGTCATTTGGCGCAGTGTGGCTATCGTTTGGCCCAGTGTGACTGTCATTTGGCCCAGCGTGACTGCCGTTTGGCGCAATGTGACTGTTGTTTGGCCCAGTGTGGCTATTGTTTGGCCCAGTGAGACTGTTGTTTGGCCCAGTGTGGCTATCGTTTGGCCCAGTGTGACTGCTGTTTGGCCCAGTGTGACTGTCGTTTGGCCCAGTGTGACTGCTGTTTGGCGCAGTGAGGCTGTTGTTTGGCCCAGTGTGACTGCCGTTTGGCCCAATGTGTCTGTTGTTTGGCCCAGTGTGGCTATCATTTGGCCCAGTGTGACTGTTGTTTGGCCCAGTGAGGCTGTTGTCTGGCCCAGTGTGACTGTTGTTTGGCTCAGTGAGGCTGTTGTCTGTCCCAGTGTGACTGTTGTTTGGCCCAGTGTGCCTGTTGTTTGGCCCAGTGTGACTGCTGTTTGGCCCAGTGTGGCTTTGTTTGGTCCAGTGTGTCTGTTGGTTGGCCCACACTGACTGTTGTTTGGCCCAGTGTGACAGTTGTTTGTCCCAGTGTGGCTATCGTTTGGCCCAGTCTGGCAATTGTTTGGCTCAATGTGTCTGTTGTTTGGCCCAGTCTGGCAAATGTTTGGCCCATTGCGGCAATTGTTTGGCCCAGTGTGGCTATCGTTTGTCCCAGTGTGGCAATTGTTTGGCCCAGTGAGACTGTTGTTTGGCCCAATGTGGCAATTGTTTGGCCCAGTGTGTCTGTTGTTTGGCCCAGTGTGGCAATTGTTTGGCCCAGTGAGACTGTTGTTTGGCCCAGTGTGGCTGTTGTTTGGCCCAGTGTGGCAATTGTTTGGCCCAGTGAGACTGTTGTTTGGCTCAGTGTGGCTATCGTTTGGCCCAGTGAGACTGTTGTTTGACCCAGTGTGGCTATCGTTTGGCCCAGTGAGACTGTTGTTTGACCCAGTGTGGCAATTGTTTGGCCCAGTGAGACTGTTGTTTGGCCCAGTGTGGCAATTGTTTGGCCCAGTGAGACTGTTGTTTGGCCCAGTGTGGCTATCGTTTGGCCCAGTGAGACTGTTGTTTGGCCCAGTGTGGCAAATGTTGGGCCCAGTGTGGCAATTGTTTGGCCCAGTGTGACAGTTGTTTGGCCCAGTGTGACAGTTGTTTGGCCAAGTGTGGCTATCGTTTGGCTCAGTGTGGCAATTGTTTGGCTCAATGTGTCTGTTGTTTGGTCCAGTCTGGCAAATGTTTGGCCCAGTGCGGCAATTGTTTGGCCCAGTGAGGCTATCGTTTGGACCAGTGTGGCAATTGTTTGGCCCAGTGAGGCTGTTGTCTGGCCCAGTGTGACTGTTGTTTGGCCCAGTGAGGCTGTTGTCTGGCCCAGTGTGACTGTTGTTTGGTCCAGTGTGACTGCTCTTTGTCCCAGTGTGGTTGTGTTTGGTCCAGTGTGACTGTTATTTGGCCCAGTGTGACTGTCGTTAGGCCCAGTGTGACTGTTGTTTGGCCCAGTGTGACTGCCGTTTGGCCCTGTCTGGCAATTGTTTGGCTCAATGTGTCTGTTGTTTGGCCCAGTCTCACAATTGTTTGGCCCAGTGTGGTAATTGTTTTGCCCAGTGAGATTGTTGTTTGGCCCAGTGTGGCATTTGTTTGCCCCAGTGAGACTGCTGTTTGGCCCAGTGCGACTGTGTTTGGTCCAGTGTGACTGTTGTTTTGCCCAGTGTGGCTATCTTTTGACCCAGTGTGACTGTCGTTTGGCCCAGTGTGGCTACCGTTAAGCCCAGTGTGACTGTTGTTTAGCCCAATGCGGCTACCGTTTGGCCCAGTGTGACTGTAGTTTGGCCCAGTGTGACTGCTGTTTGGCCTAGTCTGGCAATTGTTTGGCTCAATGTGTCTGTTGTTTGGCCCAGCGTGGCAATTGTTTGGCCCAGTGTGGCAATTGTTTGGCCCAGTGTGGCAATTGTTTGGCCCAGTGAGATTGTTGTTTGGCCCAGTGTGGCAATTGTTTGCCCCATGAGACTGCTGTTTGGCCCAGTGCGACTGTGTTTGGTCCAGTGTGACTGTTATTTTGCCCAGTGTGGCTATCTTTTGGCCCAGTGTGACTGTTGTTTGGCCCAGTTTTGCTATCGTTTGGCCCAGTGTGACTGTCATTTGGCCCAGCGTGACTGCCGTTTGGCCCAGTGTGACTGTTGTTTGGCCCAGTGTTGCTATCGTTTGGCCCAGTGTGCATGTCATTTGGCCCTGCGTGACTGCCGTTTGGCCCAGTGTGACTGTTGTTTGGCCCAGTGTGACTGTCGTTTGGCCCAGTGTGGCTGTTGCTTGGCCTAGTGTGACTGCCGTTTGGTCCAGTGTGACTGTTGTTTGGCCCAGTGTGGCTATTGCTTGGCCCAGTGTGACTGTCGTTTGGCCCAGTGTGACTGTCGTTTGGTCCATTGTGGTTATCGTTTGGCCAAGTGTGTCTGTTGGTTGGCCCAGTCTGACTGTTGTTTGGCCCAGTGTGACTGTTGTTTGGCCCAGTGTGGCTATCGTTTTGGCCAGCGTGGCTGTTGTTTGGCTCAGTGTGACTGTCGTTTGGCCCAGTGTGACTGGTGTTTGGCCCAGTGTTGCTATCGTTTGGCCCAGTGTGACTGTCATTTGGCGCAGTGTGGCTATCGTTTGGCCCAGTGTGACTGTCATTTGGCCCAGCGTGACTGCCGTTTGGCGCAATGTGACTGTTGTTTGGCCCAGTGTGGCTATTGTTTGGCCCAGTGAGACTGTTGTTTGGCCCAGTGTGGCTATCGTTTGGCCCAGTGTGACTGCTGTTTGGCCCAGTGTGACTGTCGTTTGGCCCAGTGTGACTGCTGTTTGGCGCAGTGAGGCTGTTGTTTGGCCCAGTGTGACTGCCGTTTGGCCCAATGTGTCTGTTGTTTGGCCCAGTGTGGCTATCATTTGGCCCAGTGTGACTGTTGTTTGGCCCAGTGAGGCTGTTGTCTGGCCCAGTGTGACTGTTGTTTGGCTCAGTGAGGCTGTTGTCTGTCCCAGTGTGACTGTTGTTTGGCCCAGTGTGCCTGTTGTTTGGCCCAGTGTGACTGCTGTTTGGCCCAGTGTGGCTTTGTTTGGTCCAGTGTGTCTGTTGGTTGGCCCACACTGACTGTTGTTTGGCCCAGTGTGACAGTTGTTTGTCCCAGTGTGGCTATCGTTTGGCCCAGTCTGGCAATTGTTTGGCTCAATGTGTCTGTTGTTTGGCCCAGTCTGGCAAATGTTTGGCCCATTGCGGCAATTGTTTGGCCCAGTGTGGCTATCGTTTGTCCCAGTGTGGCAATTGTTTGGCCCAGTGAGACTGTTGTTTGGCCCAATGTGGCAATTGTTTGGCCCAGTGTGTCTGTTGTTTGGCCCAGTGTGGCAATTGTTTGGCCCAGTGAGACTGTTGTTTGGCCCAGTGTGGCTGTTGTTTGGCCCAGTGTGGCAATTGTTTGGCCCAGTGAGACTGTTGTTTGGCTCAGTGTGGCTATCGTTTGGCCCAGTGAGACTGTTGTTTGACCCAGTGTGGCAATTGTTTGGCCCAGTGAGACTGTTGTTTGGCCCAGTGTGGCAATTGTTTGGCCCAGTGAGACTGTTGTTTGGCCCAGTGTGGCTATCGTTTGGCCCAGTGAGACTGTTGTTTGGCCCAGTGTGGCAAATGTTGGGCCCAGTGTGGCAATTGTTTGGCCCAGTGTGACAGTTGTTTGGCCCAGTGTGACAGTTGTTTGGCCAAGTGTGGCTATCGTTTGGCTCAGTGTGGCAATTGTTTGGCTCAATGTGTCTGTTGTTTGGTCCAGTCTGGCAAATGTTTGGTCAGTGCGGCAATTGTTTGGCCCAGTGAGGCTATCGTTTGGACCAGTGTGGCAATTGTTTGGCCCAGTGAGGCTGTTGTCTGGCCCAGTGTGACTGTTGTTTGGCCCAGTGAGGCTGTTGTCTGGCCCAGTGTGACTGTTGTTTGGTCCAGTGTGACTGCTCTTTGTCCCAGTGTGGTTGTGTTTGGTCCAGTGTGACTGTTATTTGGCCCAGTGTGACTGTCGTTAGGCCCAGTGTGCCTGTTGTTTGGCCCAGTGTGACTGCCGTTTGGCCCTGTCTGGCAATTGTTTGGCTCAATGTGTCTGTTGTTTGGCCCAGTCTCGCAATTGTTTGGCCCAGTGTGGCAATTGTTTTGCCCAGTGAGATTGTTGTTTGGCCCAGTGTGGCATTTGTTTGCCCCAGTGAGACTGCTGTTTGGCCCAGTGCGACTGTGTTTGGTCCAGTGTGACTGTTGTTTTGCCCAGTGTGGCTATCTTTTGACCCAGTGTGACTGTCGTTTGGCCCAGTGTGGCTACCGTTAAGCCCAGTGTGACTGTTGTTTAGCCCAATGCGGCTACCGTTTGGCCCAGTGTGACTGTAGTTTGGCCCAGTGTGACTGCTGTTTGGCCTAGTCTGGCAATTGTTTGGCTCAATGTGTCTGTTGTTTGGCCCAGCGTGGCAATTGTTTGGCCCAGTGTGGCAATTGTTTGGCCCAGTGTGGCAATTGTTTGGCCCAGTGAGATTGTTGTTTGGCCCAGTGTGGCAATTGTTTGCCCCATGAGACTGCTGTTTGGCCCAGTGTGGCAATTGTTTGCCCCATGAGACTGCTGTTTGGCCCAGTGCGACTGTGTTTGGTCCAGTGTGACTGTTATTTTGCCCAGTGTGGCTATCTTTTGGCCCAGTGTGACTGTTGTTTGGCCCAGTTTTGCTATCGTTTGGCCCAGTGTGACTGTCATTTGGCCCAGCGTGACTGCCGTTTGGCCCAGTGTGACTGTTGTTTGGCCCAGTGTTGCTATCGTTTGGCCCAGTGTGACTGTCGTTTGGCCCAGTGTGGCTGTTGCTTGGCCCAGTGTGACTGCCGTTTGGCCCAGTGTGACTGTCGTTTGGCCCAGTGTGACTGTCGTTTGGCCCAGTGTGGCTATCGTTTGGCCCAGTGTAACTGTTGTTTGGCCCAGTGAGACTGTTGTTTGGCCCAGTGAGACTGTTGTTTGGCCCAGTGTGGCAATTGTTTGGCCCAGTGTGACTGTTGTTTGGCCCAGTGTGGCTATCGTTTGGCCCAGTGTGACTGTCGTCTGGCCCAGTGTGACTGCTGTTTGGCTCAGTGTGGCTATCGCTTGGACCAGTGTGACTGTCGTTTGGCCCAGTGTGGCTATCGTTTGGCCCAGTGTGACTGCTGTTTGGCCCAGTGTGACTGCCGTTTGCCCCAGTGTGACTGTCGTTTGGCCCAGTGTGGCTATCATTTAGCCCAGTGTGACTGTTGTTTGGCCCAGTGTGACTGTCGTTTGGCCCAGTGTGGTTATCGTTTGGCCCAGTGTGTCTGTTGGTTGGCCCAGTCTGACTGTTGTTTGGCCCAGTGTGACTGTTGTTTGGCCCAGTGTGGCTATCTTTTGGCCCAGTGTGACTGTTGTTTGGCCCAGTTTTGCTATCGTTTGGCCCAGTGTGACTGTCATTTGGCCCAGCGTGACTGCCGTTTGGCCCAGTGTGACTGTTGTTTGGCCCAGTGTTGCTATCGTTTGGCCCAGTGTGACTGTCGTTTGGCCCAGTGTGGCTGTTGCTTGGCCCAGTGTGACTGCCGTTTGGCCCAGTGTGACTGTCGTTTGGCCCAGTGTGACTGTCGTTTGGCCCAGTGTGGCTATCGTTTGGCCCAGTGTAACTGTTGTTTGGCCCAGTGAGACTGTTGTTTGGCCCAGTGAGACTGTTGTTTGGCCCAGTGTGGCAATTGTTTGGCCCAGTGTGACTGTTGTTTGGCCCAGTGTGGCTATCGTTTGGCCCAGTGTGACTGTCGTCTGGCCCAGTGTGACTGCTGTTTGGCTCAGTGTGGCTATCGCTTGGACCAGTGTGACTGTCGTTTGGCCCAGTGTGGCTATCGTTTGGCCCAGTGTGACTGCTGTTTGGCCCAGTGTGACTGCCGTTTGCCCCAGTGTGACTGTCGTTTGGCCCAGTGTGGCTATCATTTGGCCCAGTGTGACTGTTGTTTGGCCCAGTGTGACTGTCGTTTGGCCCAGTGTGGTTATCGTTTGGCCCAGTGTGTCTGTTGGTTGGCCCAGTCTGACTGTTGTTTGGCCCAGTGTGACTGTTGTTTGGCCCAGTGTGGCTATCGTTTAGGCCAGCGTGGCTGTTGTTTGGCTCAGTGTGACTGTCGTTTGGCCCAGTGTGATTGGTGTTTGGTCCAGTGTGACTGTTGCTTAGCCCAGCGTGGCTGTCGTTTGGCCCAGTGAGGCTGTTGTTTGGCCCAGTGTGTCTGTCGTTTAGCCCAGTGTCGCTATCGTTTGGCCCAGTGAGGGTGTTGTTTGGCCCAGAGTGGCTATCATTTGGCCCAGTGAGGCTGTTGTTTGGCCCAGAGTGGCTATCGTTTGGCCCAGTGTGACTGATGTTTGGCCCAGTGTGGCTATCGTTTGGCCCAGTGAGACTGTTGTTTGGCTCAGTGTGTCTGTTGTTTGGCCCAGTGTGGCAATTGTTTGGCTCAATGTGTCTGTTGTTTGGCCCAGCGTGGCAATTGTTTGGCCCAGTGTGGCTATCGTTTGGCCCAGTGTGGCAATTGTTTGGCCCAGTGAGACTGTTGTTTGGCCCAGTGTGGCTGTTGTTTGGCCCAGTGAGGCTGTTGTTTGGCCCAGTGAGGCTGTTGTTTGGCCCAGTGTGGCTATCGTTTGGCCCAGTGAGGCTGTTGTTTGGCCCAGAGTGGCTATTGTTTGGCCCAGTGTGACTGTTGTTTGGCCCAGTGTGACTGTCATTTGGCCCAGTGTCGCTGTCATTTAGCCCAGCGTGGCTGTCGTTTGGCCCAATATGTCTGTTGTTTGGCCCAGTGGTACTGTTGTTTGGCCCAGTATGACTGTTGTTTGGGTCAGTCTGACTGTTGTTTGGCCCAGTCAGGCTGTTGTTTGGCCAAGTGTGACTGTTGTTTAGCCCAGTGTGGCTGTCGTTTGGCCCAGTGAGACTGTTGTTTGGCCCAGTGTGACTGTCGTTTGGCCCAGTGTGGCTGATGTTTGGGCCAGTGTGACTGTTGTTTTGCCCAGTGTGACTGTCGTTTGACCCAGTGTGGCTGATGTTTGGGCCAGTGTGACTGTTGTTTGGCCCATTGTTGTTATCGTTTGGCCCATTGTGTCTGTTGGCTGGCCCAGTCTGACTGTCGTTTGGCCCAGTGTGACTGGTGTTTGGTCCAGTGCGATTGTTGTTTAGCCCAGCGTGGCTGTCGTTTGGCCCAGTGAGGCAGTTGTTTGGCCCAGTGTGTCTGTCGTTTGGCCCAGTGAGGCAGTTGTTTGGCCCAGTGTGTCTGTCGTTTAGCCCAGTGTGGCTATCGTTTGGCCCAGTGAGACTGTTGTTTGGCCAGTGTGTCTGTTGTTTGGCCCAGTGTGGCAATTGTTTGGCCCAGTGTGGCAATTGTTTGGCCCAGTGTGGCTATTGTTCGACCCAGTGTGGCAATTGTTTGGCCCAGTGAGGCTGTTGTTTGGCCCAGTGTGACTGCTGATTGGCCCAGTGTGACTGTCGTTAGGCCCAGTGTGACTGTTGTTTGGCCCAGTGTGGCAATTGTTTGGCCCAGTGTGGCTGTTGTTTGGCCCAGTGTGACTGCTGTTTGGCCCAGTGTGACTGTCATTTGGCCCAGCGTGGCTATCGTTTGGCCCAGTGAGACTGTTGTTTGGCCCAGTGTGCCTGTTGTTTGGGCCTGTGTGACTGCTGTTTGGCCCAGTGTGACTGATGTTTGGCCCAGTGTGGCTATCGTTTGGCCCAGTGAGACTGTTGTTTGGCCCAGTGTGCCTGTTGTTTGGCCCAGTGTGACTGCTGTTTGGCCCAGTGTGGCTGTGTTTGGTCCAGTGTGTCTGTTGGTTGGCCCAGTCTGTCTGTTGTTTGGCCCAGTGTGACAGTTGTTTGGCCCAGTGAGGGTGTTGTATGGCCCAGTGTGGCTATCATTTGACCCAGTGTGGCTATCGTTTGGCCCAGTGAGACTGTTGTTTGGCCCAGTGTGCCTGTTGTTTGGCCCAGTGTGACTGCTGTTTGGCCCAGTGTTGCTGTGTTTGGTCCAGTGTGTCTGTTGGTTGGCTCAGTCTGACTGTTGTTTGGCCCAGTGTGACAGTTGTTTGGCCCAGTGTGGCTATCGTTTGGCCCAGTCTGGCAATTGTTTGGCTCAATATGTCTGTTGTTTGGCCCAGTCTGGCAAATGTTTGGCCCAGTGCGGCAATTGTTTGGCCCAGTGTGGCTATCGTTTGGACCAGTGTGGCAGTTGTTTGGCCCAGTGAGACTGTTGTTTGGCCCAGTGTGGCAATTGTTTGGCCCAGTGAGACTGTTGTTTGGCCCAGTGTGGCTATCGTTTGGCCCAGTGAGACTGTTGTTTGGCCCAGTGTGTCAATTGTTTGGCCCAGTGTGGCAATTGTTTGGCCCAGTGTGACTGTTGTTTGGCCCAGTGTGCCTATCGTTTGGCCCAGTGTGACTGTCGTCTGGCCCAGTGTGACTGCTGTTTGGCTCAGTGTGGCTATCGCTTGGACCAGTGTGACTGTCGTTTGGCCCAGTGTGGCTATCGTTTGGCCCAGGGTGACTGCCGTTTGCCCCAGTGTGACTGTCGTTTGGCCCAGTGTGGCTATTATTTGGCCCAGTGTGACTGTTGTTTGGCCCAGTGTGACTGTAGTTTGGCCCAGTGTGGTTATCGTTTGGCCCAGTGTGTCTGTTGGTTGGCCCAGTCTGACTGTTGTTTGGCCCAGTGTGACTGTTGCTTGGCCCAGTGTGGCTATCGTTTAGGCCGGCGTGGCTGTCGTTTGGCTCAGTGTGACTGTCGTTTGGCCCAGTGTGATTGGTGTTTGGTCCAGTGTGAGTATTGTTTAGCCCAGCGTGGCTGTCGTTTGGCGCAGTGAGGCTGTTGTTTGGCCCACTGTGTCTGTCGTTTAGCCCAGTGTCGCTATCGTTTGGCCCAGTGAGGGTGTTGTTTGGCCCAGTGTGTCTGTCGTTTGGCCCAGTGAGGCAGTTGTTTGGCCCAGTGTGTCTGTCGTTTAGCCCAGTGTGGCTATCGTTTGGCCCAGTGAGACTGTTGTTTGGCCCAGTGTGCCTGTTGTTTGGCCCAGTGTGACTGCTGTTTGGCCCAGTGTGGCTGTGTTTGGTCCAGTGTGTCTGTTGGTTGGCCCAGTCTGTCTGCTGTTTGGCCCAGTGTGACTGATGTTTGGCCCAGTGTGGCTATCGTTTGGCCCAGTGAGACTGTTGTTTGGCCCAGTGTGCCTGTTGTTTGGCCCAGTGTGACTGCTGTTTGGCCCAGTGTGGCTGTGTTTGGTCCAGTGTGTCTGTTGGTTGGCCCAGTCTGTCTGTTGTTTGGCCCAGTGTGACAGTTGTTTGGCCCAGTGAGGGTGTTGTATGGCCCAGTGTGGCTATCATTTGACCCAGTGTGGCTATCGTTTGGCCCAGTGAGACTGTTGTTTGGCCCAGTGTGCCTGTTGTTTGGCCCAGTGTGACTGCTGTTTGGCCCAGTGTTGCTGTGTTTGGTCCAGTGTGTCTGTTGGTTGGCTCAGTCTGACTGTTGTTTGGCCCAGTGTGACAGTTGTTTGGCCCAGTGTGGCTATCGTTTGGCCCAGTCTGGCAATTGTTTGGCTCAATATGTCTGTTGTTTGGCCCAGTCTGGCAAATGTTTGGCCCAGTGCGGCAATTGTTTGGCCCAGTGTGGCTATCGTTTGGACCAGTGTGGCAGTTGTTTGGCCCAGTGAGACTGTTGTTTGGCCCAGTGTGGCAATTGTTTGGCCCAGTGAGACTGTTGTTTGGCCCAGTGTGGCTATCGTTTGGCCCAGTGAGACTGTTGTTTGGCCCAGTGTGTCAATTGTTTGGCCCAGTGTGGCAATTGTTTGGCCCAGTGTGACTGTTGTTTGGCCCAGTGTGCCTATCGTTTGGCCCAGTGTGACTGTCGTCTGGCCCAGTGTGACTGCTGTTTGGCTCAGTGTGGCTATCGCTTGGACCAGTGTGACTGTCGTTTGGCCCAGTGTGGCTATCGTTTGGCCCAGGGTGACTGCCGTTTGCCCCAGTGTGACTGTCGTTTGGCCCAGTGTGGCTATTATTTGGCCCAGTGTGACTGTTGTTTGGCCCAGTGTGACTGTAGTTTGGCCCAGTGTGGTTATCGTTTGGCCCAGTGTGTCTGTTGGTTGGCCCAGTCTGACTGTTGTTTGGCCCAGTGTGACTGTTGCTTGGCCCAGTGTGGCTATCGTTTAGGCCGGCGTGGCTGTCGTTTGGCTCAGTGTGACTGTCGTTTGGCCCAGTGTGATTGGTGTTTGGTCCAGTGTGAGTATTGTTTAGCCCAGCGTGGCTGTCGTTTGGCGCAGTGAGGCTGTTGTTTGGCCCACTGTGTCTGTCGTTTAGCCCAGTGTCGCTATCGTTTGGCCCAGTGAGGGTGTTGTTTGGCCCAGTGTGTCTGTCGTTTGGCCCAGTGAGGCAGTTGTTTGGCCCAGTGTGTCTGTCGTTTAGCCCAGTGTGGCTATCGTTTGGCCCAGTGAGACTGTTGTTTGGCCAGTGTGTCTGTTGTTTGGCCCAGTGTGGCAATTGTTTGGCCCAGTGTGGCAATTGTTTGGCCCAGTGTGGCTATTGTTCGACCCAGTGTGGCAATTGTTTGGGCCAGTGTGGCTATCGTTTGGCCCAGTGAGACTGTTGTTTGGCCCAGTGTGACTGCTGATTGGCCCAGAGTGACTGTCGTTAGGCCCAGTGTGACTGTTGTTTGGCCCAGTGTGGCAATTGTTTGGCCCAGTGTAACTGTTGTTTGGCCCAGTGTGGCTGTTGTTTGGCCCAGTGTGACTGCTGTTTGGCCCAGTGTGACTGTCATTTGGCCCAGCGTGGCTATCGTTTGGCCCAGTGAGACTGTTGTTTGGCCCAGTGTGCCTGTTGTTTTTCCCTGTGTGACTGCTGTTTGGCCCAGTGTGACTGATGTTTGGCCCAGTGTGGCTATCGTTTGGCCCAGTGAGACTGTTGTTTGGCCCAGTGTGCCTGTTGTTTGGCCCAGTGTGACTGCTGTTTGGCCCAGTGTGGCTGTGTTTGGTCCAGTGTGTCTGTTGGTTGGCCCAGTCTGTCTGTTGTTTGGCCCAGTGTGACAGTTGTTTGGCCCAGTGAGGGTGTTGTATGGCCCAGTGTGGCTATCATTTGACCCAGTGTGGCTATCGTTTGGCCCAGTGAGACTGTTGTTTGGCCCAGTGTGCCTGTTGTTTGGCCCAGTGTGACTGCTGTTTGGCCCAGTGTGGCTGTGTTTGGTCCAGTGTGTCTGTTGGTTGGCTCAGTCTGACTGTTGTTTGGCCCAGTGTGACAGGTGTTTGGCCCAGTGTGGCTATCGTTTGGCCCAGTCTGGCAATTGTTTGGCTCAATATGTCTGTTGTTTGGCCCAGTCTGGCAAATGTTTGGCCCAGTGCGGCAATTGTTTGGCCCAGTGTGGCTATCGTTTGGACCAGTGTGGCAATTGTTTGGCCCAGTGAGACTGTTGTTTGGCCCAGTGTGGCTATCGTTTGGCCCAGTGAGACTGTTGATTGGCCCAGCGTGTCAATTGTTTGGCCCAGTGTGGCAATTGTTTGGCCCAGTGTGACTGTTTTTTGGCCCAGTGTGGCTATCGTTTGGCCCAGTGTGACTGTCGTCTGGCCCAGTGTGACTGCTGTTTGGCTCAGAGTGGCTATCGCTTGGACCAGTGTGACTGTCGTTTGGCCCAGTGTGGCTATCGTTTGGCCCAGTGTGACTGTTGTTTGGCCCAGTGTGACTGCCGTTTGCCCCAGTGTGACTGTCGTTTGGCCCAGTGTGGCTATTATTTGGCCCAGTGTGACTGTTGTTTGGCCCAGTGTGACTGTAGTTTGGCCCAGTGTGGTTACCGTTTGGCCCAGTGTGTCTGTTGGTTGGCCCAGTCTGACTGTTGTTTGGCCCAGTGTGACTGTTGCTTGGCCCAGTGTGGCTATCGTTTAGGCCGGCGTGGCTGTCGTTTGGCTCAGTGTGACTGTCGTTTGGCCCAGTGTGATTGGTGTTTGGTCCAGTGTGAGTATTGTTTAGCCCAGCGTGGCTGTCGTTTGGCCCAGTGAGGCTGTTGTTTGGCCCACTGTGTCTGTCGTTTAGCCCAGTGTCGCTATCGTTTGGCCCAGTGAGGGTGTTGTTTGGCCCAGTGTGGCTATCATTTGGCCCAGTGATGCTGTTTGGCCCAGAGTGGCTATCGTTTGGCCCAGTGTGACTGATGTTTGGCCCAGTCTGTCTATCGTTTGGCCTAGTGAGACTGTTGTTTGGCTCAGTGTGTCTGTTGTTTGGCCCAGTGTGGCAATTGTTTGGCTCAATGTGTCTGTTGTTTGGCCCAGCGTGGCAATTGTTTGGCCCAGTGTGGCTATCGTTTGGCCCAGTGTGGCAATTGTTTGGCCCAGTGAGACTGTTGTTTGGCCCAGTGTGGCAATTGTTTGGCCCAGTGAGGCTGTTGTTTGGCCCAGTGTGGCTATCGTTTGGCCATTGTGGCTGTCGTTTGGCCCAGTGAGGCTGTCGTTTGGCCCCGTGTGCCTGTTGAGGAGAACGTAAGGTCTGCAGATGCTGGAGATCAGAGCTGAAAATGTGTTGCTGGAACAGCACAGCAGGTCAAGCAGCATCCAATGCTGGCTGACCTGTTGCGCTTTTCCAGCGATACATTTTCAGCTCACCAGTGTGACTGTTGTTTGGGCCAGTGTGATTAATGTTTGGCCCAGTGTGACTGTCGTTTGGCCCAGTTTGTCTGTTGTTTGGCCCAGTGTGACTGTTGTTTGGCCCAGTGTGACTGCTGTTTGGCCCAGTGTGACTGTTGTTTGGGTCAGTGTGACTGTTGTTTGGCCCAGTCAGGTTGTTGTTTGACCCAGTGTGACTGTTGTTTAGCCCAGTGTGGCTGTCGTTTGGCCCAGTGAGACTGTTGTTTGGCCCAGTGTGACTGTCGTTTGGCCCAGTGTGGCTGATGTTTGGGCCAGTGTGACTGTTGTTTGGCCCATTGTGATTATCGTTTGGCCCAGTGTGTCTGTTAGCTGGCCCAGTCTGACTGTTGTTTGGCCCAGTGTGACTGGCGTTTGGCCCAGTGTGGCTGATGTTTGAGCCAGTGTGACTGTTGTTTGGCCCAGTGTGTCTGTCGTTTAGCCAGTGTCGCTATCGTTTGGCCCAGTGAGGCTGTTTTTTGGCCCAGTGTGGCTATCGTTTGGCCCAGTGTGACAGATGTTTGGCCCAGTGTGGCTATCGTTTGGCCCAGTGAGACTGTTGTTTGGCCAGTGTGTCTGTTGTTTGGCCCAGTGTGGCAATTGTTTGGCTTAATATGTCTGTTGTTTGGCCCAGTGTGGCAATTGTTTGGCCCAATGTGGCAATTGTTTGGCCCAGTGAGGCTGTTGTTTGGCCCAGTGTGGCTATTGTTTGGCCCAGTGAGACTGTTGTTTGGCCCAGTGTGACTGCTGTTTGGCCCTGTGTGACTGTCATTTGGCCCAGTGTGACTGTTGTTTGGCCCAGTGTGACTGTTGGTTGGCCCAGTGTGGCTGTTGTTTGGCCTCGTGTGACTGCTGTTTGGCCCAGTGTGACTGTCATTTGGCCCAGCGTGTCTGTCGTTTGGCCCAATATGACTCTTGTTTGGCCCAGTGGTACTGTTGTTTGGCCCAGTGTGGCTGTTGTTTGGCCCAGTGTGACTGCTGTTTGGCCCAGTGTGACTGTCATTTGGCCCAGCGTGGCTGTCGTTTGGCCCAATATGACTGTTGTTTGGCCCAGTGGTACTGTCGTTTGGCCCCGTGTGCCTGTTGAGGAGAATGTGAGGTCTGCTGATGCTGGAGATCAGAGCTGAAAATGTGTTGCTGGAAAAGCGCAGCAGGTCAGGCAGCATCCAATGCTGGCTGACCTGCTGCGCTTTTCCAGCGATACATTTTCAGCTCACCAGTGTGACTGTTGTTTGGGCCAGTGTGACTAATGTTTGGCCCAGTGTGACTGTCGTTTGGCCCAGTGTGTCTGTTGTTTGGCCCAGTGTGGCAATTGTTTGGCCCAGTGTGGCTACCGTTTGGCCCAGTGTGACTGTTGTTTGGCCCAGCGTGTCTGTCATTTGGCCCAGTGTGACTGTTGTTTGGACCAGTGTGGCTATCGTTTGGCCCAGTGTGACTGTTGTTTGGCCCAGTGTGACTGTTGTTTGGCCCAGTGTGTCTGTTGTTTGGACCAGTGAGGCTGTCGTTTGGCCCAGTGTGTCTGTCGTTTGGCCCAGTGTGTCTGTCGTTTGGCCCAGTGTGTCTGTCGTTTGGCCCAGTGTGGCTGTCGTTTGGCCCAGTGTGGCTGTCGTTTAGCCCAGTGACTCTGTCGTTTGGCCCAGTGTGTCTGTCGTTTGGCCCAGTGACTCTGTTATTTGGCCCAGTGTGACTGTTGTTTGGCCTGGCATGGCCTCATGTGGACTTTTGGTCTGGAGGTGATTCAAGAGCAGTCTTCTTGTCTCGAGGTCCTCCGTGTTGAAGCCTGGTGTGGTCTGGGGTCATGGCCTGGCACGAGCTGGAGGCCACTGCCTGAACTTTTTAATGTCTCTATTTTCTAATTAATTCCTACAATCTGTGATGCTGGACACTTTAGTTCTGTATTTTTCAATTTCTTTTTCCCCTAAGGACTTGTACTGAAGGATCTGTACCTAGATACGTTTGTAACCAACATGGTATTTTAAGTAACCACTTGTAAACTTTTCACTGGACCCTGAGTACATGTGACAATAAAGCTAACTCAATAAGATGTATGACATCCTCCAGGCACAAAGAATCTAGGTCACCTTCCAGTCCCTGGCGTTCCAGATGCCCACCACCCTCTGTGTGAAGTACTTGCCGCGTGTATCCCCCTTAAACTTTCCACCTCTCACCTTGAAAGCGTGACCTCTCATTATTGAATCCTTCACCCTGAGAAGCTTGTCTCTATCCACCCTGTCTATACCCTTCGTGATTTTGTAAACCTCAATCAGGTCCCCCCTCAATCTCCTTTCTAGTGAAAACAATCCTAACCTACTCAACCTCTCTTCATAGCTAGCACCTTCCATACCAGGCAACATCTTCGTAAACCTTCTCTGCACCCTCTCCAAAGCATCCACATCCTTTTGGTAATGTGGCGACCAGAACTGTACACAGTATTCTAAATGCGGTCGAACCAATGTCTGGTCCAATTTTAACATGACTTGCCAGCTCTTGTACTCAATACCCCGTCCAATGAAGACAAGCCTACCATATGCCTTCTTGACCACTCTATCCACCTGTGCAGCAACCTTCAGGGTACAATGGACCTGCACTCCCAGATCTCTCTGCTCATCAACTTTTCCCAAGGCTCTTCCATTCATTGTATAATTTGCTCCAGAATTAGTCTTGCCTAAATGCATCACCTCACATTTGTCTGGATTGAAAGCCATCTGCCACTTCGCTGCCCAACTCTCCAGTCTATCTATATCCTCCTGTATTCTTTCTAAGCTCAACTGAGTTGAAGCTTCTCAAACCACAAAACGCTTGCTGCTCGAGACTAGGCTCATCTTGAGGGAATCCCACATTCTGTTGTTTTGTTACATCACCTGATTTGCCATGCTTGATGGGTTCTGAGTTGCTTAAATATTTTATTCAATTTAATACTTAGTTATGTTTTATATACTTTCCATCAGTTATTATACTATTTTGAAACTTAAGATTAGGGGACCCTCTTGTGGTGCTGTGATACTGTCCCTACCCATGGGCTGGGAGGCCAGGTTCAAACCCCACCTGTTCCAGAGGGATGTCATAACATATCTGAACAGGCTGATTAGAAAAATAGAATCAACCTTAGTCACTAACCGGATACTCATTATATTAATAGCTTCTCTCCTTATGGCAGAGTAAGGACAAATTTCTGAAGGTTGTAAAAGCATCAGCAGAGCAAGAGAACATTTCTTTTACTTCGTCTGTTCAGTCCCCGAATCACTAGTGTCTCTACTTTGTAGCGTCTCTAAATGTAGCACACTCAGTACTGGAGGAACGCTGTCTCATTTTTACTGTATCAGTTGTATGTGGTAGAATTGACAAATAGAAAGCTACTCTACTTAACTCTGGTACTGCTTTGTCAGTCACACACAATTGCTAACTCAACTAACTTTAAATGCTCCTAAAATAAATGACCAATCTGATTCAAATAATAAACTCTAATTTCAACTGTTTCTAAGTTTAGTTGTCTTTCACTGAAAGTCTTGTTCTAACCTAAATAAACAGTGGAAACTACCGAATTTAAACAGTTTATTGCCAACTGCAAACTGAATTCGATTTGTTTAAAATAAAAAAAAGGCTTTCATACCCAACAACTGTGTGCACTCAGTCCTCCCTCAGTCCTCCCCCAGTCCTCCCTCAGTCCTCCCCCAGTCCTCCCTCAGTCCTCCCTCAGTCCTCCCCGAGTCCTCCCTCAGTCCTCCCTCAGTCCTCCCCCAGTCCTCCCCCAGTCCTCCCTCAGTCCTCCCTCAGTCCTCCCCCAGTCCTCCCCCAGTCCTCCCTCAGTCCTCCCCCAGTCCTCCCTCAGTCCTGCCCCAGTTCTCCCCCAGTCCTCCCTCAGTCCACCCCCAGTCTTCCCTCAGTCCGCCCCCAGTCCTCCCTCAGTCCTCCCCCAGTCCTCCCTCAGTCCTCCCTCAGTCCTCCCCCAGTCCTCCCTCAGTCCGCCCCCAGTCCTCCCCCAGTCCTCCCTCAGTCCTCCCCCAGTCCTCCCCCAGACCGCCCCCAGTCCTCCCCCAGTCCTCCCCCAGTCCTCCCTCAGTCCTCCCCCAGTCCTCCCCCAGTCCTCCACCAGTCCTCCCTCAGTCCTTCCCCAGTCCTCCCTCAGTCTTTCACCAGCCCTCCCTCAGTCCTCCCTCAGTCCTCCCCCAGTCCTCCCCCAGTCCTCCCTCAGTCCTCCCGGTCCTTCCCCAGTCCTCCCTCAGTCCTTCCCCAGTCCTGCCCCCTCCCTCAGTCCTCCCCCAGTCCTCCCCCAGGCATCCCCCAGTCCTCCCTCAGTACTCCCCCAGTCCTTCCCCAGTCCTCCCTCGGTCCTCCCTCAGTCCTCCCCCAGTTCTCCCCAGTCCTCCCCCAGTCCTCCCCCAGTCCTCCCCCAGTCCTCCCTCAGTCTTCCCCCAGTCCTCCCCCAGTCCTCCCCCAGTCCTCCCCGAGTCATCCCTCAGTCCTCCCTCAGTCCTCCCCCAGTCCTCCCCCAATCATTCCCCAGTCCTTCCCCTGTCCTCCCCCAGTCTTCCCTCAGTCCTCCCCCAGTCCTCCCCCAGTCCTTCCCCAGTCCTTCCCCAGTCCTCCCTCAGTCCACCCCCAGTCCTCCCCCAGTCCTCCCTCAGTCCTCCCTTAGTCCTCCCCGAGTCCTTCCCCAGTTCTGCCCCAGTCCTCCCCCAGTCCTCCCCCAGTCCTCACTCAGTCCTCCGCGAGTCCTCCCCCAGTCCTCCCCCAGTCCTCCCTCAGTCCTCCCCCAGTCCTCCCCCAGTCCTCCCCCAGTCCTCCCTCAGTCCTCCCCGAGTCCTTCCCCAGTCCTCCCACAGTCCTCCCTCAGTCCACCCTCGCTCCTCCCCCAGTCCTCCCCCAGTCCTCCCCCAGTCCTCCCTCAGTCCTCCCCGAGTCCTTCCCCAGTCCTCCCACAGTCCTCCCTCAGTCCACCCTCACTCCTCCCTCAGTCCTCCCTCAGTCCTCCCCCAGTGCTCCCTCAGTCCTCCCACAGTCCTCCCCAAGTCCTCCCTCAGTCCTCCCTCAGTCCTCTCCCAGTCCTCCCTCAGTCCTCCCTCAGTCCTCCCCCAGTCCTCCCCCAGTCCTCCCTCAGTCCTCCCTCAGTCCTCCCCCAGTCCTTCCCCAGTCCTCATTCAGTCCTTCCCCAGTCCTCCCTCAATCCTTCCCCAGCCCTCCCTCAGTCCTCCCTCAGTCCTCCCCCAGTCCTCGCCCAGTCCTTCCCCATTCCTCCCTCAGTCCTTCCCCAACCCTCCCTCAGTCCTCCCTCAGTCCTCCCCCAGTCCTCCCCCAGTCATCCCCCAGTCCTCCCTCAGTCCTCCCCCAGTCCTCCCCCAGTCCTTCCGCAGTCCTCCCCCAGTCCTCCCTCAGTCCTCCCCCAGTCCTCCTTCAATCCTCCCCCAGTCCTCCCCAGTCCTCCCTCAGTCCCCCCTCAGTCCTCCTTCAGTCCTCCCTCAGTCCTCCCCCAGTCCTCCCTCAGTCCTCCCCCAGTCCTCCCCCAGTCCTCCCTGAGTCCTGGCCCAGTCCTCCCGCAGTCCTCCCTCAGTCCACCCCCAGTCCTCCCTCAGTCCGTCCCAATCCTCCCCCAGTCCTCCCCCAATCCTCCCTCAGTCCTCCCTCAGTCCTCCCCCAGTCCGCCCCCAGTCCTCCCCCAGTCCTCCCGCAGTCCTCCCTCAGTCCACCCCCAGTCCTCCCTCAGTCCGTCCCAGTCCTCCCCCAGTCCTCCCCCAGTCCTCCCCCACTCCTCCCTCAGTCCTCCCCCAGTCCTCCCCCAGTACTCCCTCAGTCCTCCCCCAGTCCTCCCCCAATCCTCCCTCAGTCCTCCCCCAGTCCTCCCTCAGTCCTCCCTCAGTCCTCCCCCAGACCTCCCCCAGTCCTCCCTCAGTCTTCCCGTTCCTTCCCCAGCCCTCCCTCAGTCCTTCCCCAGTCCTCCCTCAGTCCTTCCCCAGCCCTCCCTCAGTCCTCGTTCAGTCCTCCCTCAGTCCTTCCCCAGTCCTCCCTCAGTCCTTCCCCAGCCCTCCCTCAGTCCTCCCTCAGTCCTCCCCCAGTCCTTCCCCAGTCTTCCCTCAGTCCTCCCCCAGTCCTCCCTCAGTCCGCCCCCAGTCCTCCCCTAGTCCTCCCTCAGTCCTCCCCCAGTCCTCCCTCAGTCCGCCCCCAGTCCTCACCCAGTCCTCCCCCACTCCTCCCTCAGTCCTCCCCCAGTCCTCCCCCAGTCCTTCCCTCAGACCTCTCCAAGTCCTCCCCCAGTCGTCCCTCAGTCCTCCCCCAATCCTCCCCCAGTCCTCCCTCAGTCCTCCCTCAGTCCTCCCTCAGTCCTCCCTCAGTCCTCCCCCAGTCCTTCCCCAGTCCTCATTCAGTCCTTCCCCAGTCCTCCCTCAATCCTTCCCCAGCCCTCCCTCAGTCCTCCCTCAGTCCTCCCACAGTCCTCCCCCAGTCCACCCTCAGTCCTCCCCCAGTCCTCACCCAGTCCTCCCTCAGTCCTCCCCCAGTCCTTCTCCAGTCCTCCCTCAGTCCTTCGCCAGCCATCACTCAGTCCTCCCTCAGTCCTACCCCAGTCCTCCCCCAGTCCTCCACCAGTCCTCCCTCAGTCCTCCCCCAGTCCTTCCCCAGTCATCCCTCGGTCCTCCCTCAGTCCTCCCCCAGTTCTCCCTCAGTCCTCCGCCAGTCGTCCCCCAGTCCTCCCCCAGTCCTCCCCCATTCCTCCCTCAGTCCTCCCCCAGTCCTCCCCCAGTCCTCCCCCAGTCCTCCCCCAGTCCTCCCTCAGTCCTCCCTCAGTCCTCCCCCAGTCCTCCCCCAGTCCTTCCCCAGTCCTTCCCCAGTCCTCCCTCAGTCCTCCCCCAGTCCTCCCCCAGTCCTCCCCCAGTCCTCCCTTAGTCCTCCCCGAGTCCTTCCCCAGTCCTCCCCCAGTCCTCCCCCAGTCCTCCCTCAGTCCTCCCCGAGTCCTTCCCCAGTCCTCCCCCAGTCCTCCCCCAGTCCTCCCTCAGTCCTCACTCAGTCCTCCCTCAGTCCTCCCCCAGTCCTCCCTCAGTCCTCCCCGAGTCCTTCCCCAGTCCTCCCACAGTCCTCCCTCAGTCCACCCTCACTCCTCCCTCAGTCCTCCCTCAGTCCTCCCCCAGTCCTCCCTCAGTCCTCCCCCAGTCCTCCCCAAGTCCTCCCTCAGTCCTCCCCAAGTCCTCCCCCAGTCCTCCCTCAGTCCTCCCCGAGTCCTTCCCCAGTCCTCCCCCAGTCCTCTACCAGTCCTCCCTCAGTCCTCCTCCAGTCCTCCCCCAGTCCTCCCCCAGTTCTCCCTCAGTCCTCACTCAGTCCTCCCTCAGTCCTCCCCCAGTCCTCCCCGAGTCCTTCCCCAATCCTCCCACAGTCCTCCCTCAGTCCACCCTCACTCCTCCCTCAGTCCTCCCTCAGTCCTCCCCCAGTGCTCCCTCAGTCCTCCCCCAGTCCACCCCATGTCCTCCCTCAGTCCTCCCCAAGTTCTCCCCCAGTCCTCCCTCCGTCCTCCCCCAGGCATCCCCCAGTCCTCCCTCAGTCCTCCCTCAGTCCACCCTCAGCCTTCCCCCAATCCTTCCCCAGCCCTCCCTCAGTCCTCCCTTAGTCCTCCCCCAGTCCTCGCCCAGTCCTTCCCCATTCCTCCCTCAGTCCTTCCCCAGCCCTCCCTCAGTCCTCCCCCAGTCCTCCTTCAGTCCTCCCCCAGTCCTCCCCAGTCCTCCCTCAGTCCTCCCTCAGTCCTCCCTCAGTCCTCCCCCAGTCCTCCCTCAGTCCTCCCCTAGTCCTCCCTCAGTCCTCCCCCAGTCCTCCCCCAGTCCTCCCTGAGTCCTGGCCCAGTCCTCCCGCAGTCCTCCCTCAGTCCTCCCCCTGTCCTCCCTCAGTCCGTCCCAGTCCTCCCCCAGTCCTCCCCCATTCCTCCCTCAGTCCTCCCTCAGTCCTCCCCCAGTCCGCCCCCAGTCCTCCCCCAGTCCTCCCTCAATCCTCCCCCAGTCCTCCCCCAGACCGCCCCCAGTCCTCCCCGAGTCCTCCCCCAGTCCTCCCCCAGTACTCCCTCAGTCCTCCCCCAGTCCTCCCCCAATCCTCCCTCAGTCCTCCCCCAGTCCTCCCTCAGTCCTCCCTCAGTCCTCCCCCAGACCTCCCCCAGTCCTCCCTCAGTCCTCCCGTTCCTTCCCCAGTCCTCCCTCAGTCCTTCCCCAGTCCTCCCTCAGTCCTTCCCCAGCCCTCCCTCAGTCCTCGTTCAGTCCTCCCTCAGTCCTTCCCCAGTCCTCCCTCAGTCCTCCCCCAGCCCTCCCTCAGTCCTCCCTCAGTCCTCCCCCAGTCCTTCCCCAGTCTTCCCTCAGTCCTCCCCCAGTCCTCCCTCAGTCCGCCCCCAGTCCTCCCCCAGTCCTCCCTCAGTCCTCCCCCAGTCCTCCCTCAGTCCTCCCTCAGTCCGCCCCCAGTCCATCCCCAGTCCTCCCCCACTCCTCCCTCAGTCCTCTCCCAGTCCTCCCCCAGTCCTCCCTCAGACCTCCCCAAGTCCTCCCCCAGTCGTCCCTCAGTCCTCCCCCAATCCGCCCCCAGTCCTCCCTCAGTCCTCCCTCAGTCCTCCCTCAGTCCTCCCCCAGTCCTTCCCCAGTCCTCATTCAGTCCTTCCCCAGTCCTCCCTCAATCCTTACCCAGCCCTCCCTCAGTCCTCCCTCAGTCCTCCCACAGTCCTCCCCCAGTCCTCCCTCAGTCCTCCCCCAGTCCTCACCCAGTCCTCCCTCAGTCCTCCCCCAGTCCTTCTCCAGTCCTCCCTCAGTCCTTCGCCAGCCATCCCTCGGTCCTCCCTCAGTCCTCCCCCAGTGCTCCCTCAGTCCTCCCCCAGTCCTCCCCATGTCCTCCCTCAGTCCTCCCCAAGTCCTCCCCCAGTCCTCCCTCAGTCCTCCCCCAGGCCTCCCCCAGTCCTCCCTCAGTCCTCCCTCAGTCCACCCTCAGTCTTCCCCCAATCCTTCCCCAGCCCTCCCTCAGTCCTCCCTTAGTCCTCCCCCAGTCCTCGCCCAGTCCTTCCCCATTCCTCCCTCAGTCCTTCCCCAGCCCTCCCTCAGTCCTCCCTCAGTCCTCCCCCAGTCCTCCCCACTTCATCCCCCAGTCCTCCCTCAGTCCTCCCCCAGTCCTTCCCCAGTCCTCCCTCGGTCCACCCTCAGTCCTCCCCCACTTCTCCCTCAGTCCTCCCCCAGTCCTCCCTCAGTCCTCCCCCAGTCCTCCTTCAGTCCTCCCCCAGTCCTCCCCAGTCCTCCCTCAGTCCTCCCTCAGTCCTCCCTCAGTCCTCCCCCAGTCCTCCCTCAGTCCTCCCCCAGTCCTCCCTCAGTCCTCCCCCAGTCCTCCCCGAGTCCTCCCTGAGTCCTGGCCCAGTCCTCCCGCAGTCCTCCCTCAGTCCTCCCCCAGTCCTCCCTCAGTCCGTCCCAGTCCTCCCCCAGTCCTCCCCCAGTCCTCCCTCAGTCCTCCCTCAGTCCTCCCCCAGTCCGCCCCCAGTCCTCCCCCAGTCCTCCCTCAATCCTCCCCCAGTCCTCCCCCAGACCGCCCTAAGTCCTCCCCGAGTCCTCCCCAAGTCCTCCCCCAGTACTCCCTCAGTCCTCCCCCAGTCCTCCCCCAATCCTCCCTCAGTCCTCCCCCAGTCCTCCCTCAGTCCTCCCTCAGTCCTCCCCCAGACCTCCCCCAGTCCTCCCTCAGTCCTCCCGTTCCTTCCCCAGTCCTCCCTCAGTCCTTCCCCAGTCCTCCCTCAGTCCTTCCCCAGTCCTCCCTCAGTCCTTCCCCAGCCCTCCCTCAGTCCTCCCTCAGTCCTCCCCCAGTCCTTCCCCAGTCTTCCCTCAGTCCTCCCCCAGTCCTCCCTCAGTCCGCCCCCAGTCCTCCCCCAGTCCTCCCTCAGTCCTCCCCCAGTCCTCCCTCAGTCCTCCCTCAGTCCGCCCCCAGTCCATCCCCAGTCCTCCCCCACTCCTCCCTCAGTCCTCTCCCAGTCCTCCCCCAGTCCTCCCTCAGACCTCCCCAAGTCCTCCCCCAGTCGTCCCTCAGTCCTCCCCCAATCCTCCCCCAGTCCTCCCTCAGTCCTCCCTCAGTCCTCCCTCAGTCCTCCCCCAGTCCTTCCCCAGTCCTCATTCAGTCCTTCCCCAGTCCTCCCTCAATCCTTACCCAGCCCTCCCTCAGTCCTCCCTCAGTCCTCCCACAGTCCTCCCCCAGTCCTCCCTCAGTCCTCCCCCAGTCCTCACCCAGTCCTCCCTCAGTCCTCCCCCAGTCCTTCTCCAGTCCTCCCTCAGTCCTTCGCCAGCCATCCCTCGGTCCTCCCTCAGTCCTCCCCCAGTTCTCCCTCAGTCCTCCACCAGTCCTCCCCTAGTCCTCCCCCAGTCCTCCCCCATTCCTCCCTCAGTCCTCCCCCAGCTCTCCCTCAGTCCTCCCCCAGTCGTCCCCCAGTCCTCCCCCAGTCCTCCCCCATTCCTCCCTCAGTCCTCCCCCAGTCCTCCCCCAGTCCTCCCCCAGTCCTCCCCCAGTCCTCCCTCAGTCCTCCCTCAGTCCTCCCCCAGTCCTCCCCCAGTCCTTCCCCAGTCCTTCCCCAGTCCTCCCTCAGTCCTCCCCCAGTCCTCCCCCAGTCCTCCCCCAGTCCTCCCTTAGTCCTCCCCGAGTCCTCCCCCAGTCCTCCCCCAGTCCTCCCCCAGTCCTCCCCCAGTCCTCCCCCAGTCCTCCCCCAGTCCTCCCTCAGTCCTCCCTCAGTCCTCCCCCAGTCCTCCCCCAGTCCTTCCCCAGTCCTTCCCCAGTCCTCCCTCAGTCCTCCCCCAGTCCTCCCCCAGTCCTCCCCCAGTCCTCCCTTAGTCCTCCCCGAGTCCTTCCCCAGTCCTCCCCCAGTCCTCCCCCAGTCCTCCCTCAGTCCTCCCCGAGTCCTTCCCCAGTCCTCCCCCAGTCCTCCCCCAGTCCTCCCTCAGTCCTCACTCAGTCCTCCCTCAGTCCTCCCCCAGTCCTCCCTCAGTCCTCCCCGAGTCCTTCCCCAGTCCTCCCACAGTCCTCCCTCAGTCCACCCTCACTCCTCCCTCAGTCCTCCCTCAGTCCTCCCCCAGTCCTCCCTCAGTCCTCCCCCATTCCTCCCCAAGTCCTCCCTCAGTCCTCCCCAAGTCCTCCCCCAGTCCTCCCTCAGTCCTCCCCGAGTCCTTCCCCAGTCCTCCCCCAGTCCTCTACCAGTCCTCCCTCAGTCCTCCTCTAGTCCTCCCCCAGTCCTCCCCCAGTTCTCCCTCAGTCCTCCCTCAGTCCTCCCCGAGTCCTTCCCCAATCCTCCCACAGTCCTCCCTCAGTCCACCCTCACTCCTCCCTCAGTCCTCCCTCAGTCCTCCCCCAGTGCTCCCTCAGTCCTCCCCCAGTCCTCCCCATGTCCTCCCTCAGTCCTCCCCAAGTTCTCCCCCAGTCCTCCCTCAGTCCTCCCCCAGGCATCCCCCAGTCCTCCCTCAGTCCTCCCTCAGTCCACCCTCAGTCTTCCCCCAATCCTTCCCCAGCCCTCCCTCAGTCCTCCCTTAGTCCTCCCCCAGTCCTCGCCCAGTCCTTCCCCATTCCTCCCTCAGTCCTTCCCCAGCCCTCCCTCAGTCCTCCCTCAGTCCTCCCCCAGTCCTCCCCCCCTTCATCCCCCAGTCCTCCCTCAGTCCTCCCCCAGTCCTCCCCCAGTCCTTCCCCAGTCCTCCCTCGGTCCACCCTCAGTCCTCCCCAGTTCTCCCTCAGTCCTCCCCCAGTCCTCCCTCGGTCCTCCCCCAGTCCTCCTTCAGTCCTCCCCCAGTCCTCCCCAGTCCTCCCTCAGTCCTCCCTCAGTCCTCCCTCAGTCCTCCCCCAGTCCTCCCTCAGTCCTCCCCCAGTCCTCCCTCAGTCCTCCCCCAGTCCTCCCCCAGTCCTCCCTGAGTCCTGGCCCAGTCCTCCCGCAGTCCTCCCTCAGTCCTCCCCCAGTCCTCCCTCAGTCCGTCCCAGTCCTCCCCCAGTCCTCCCCCATTCCTCCCTCAGTCCTCCCTCAGTCCTCCCCCAGTCCGCCCCCAGTCCTCCCCCAGTCCTCCCTCAATCCTCCCCCAGTCCTCCCCCAGACCGCGCCCAGTCCTCCCCGAGTCCTCCCCCAGTCCTCCCCCAGTACTCCCTCAGTCCTCCCCCAGTCCTCCCCCAATCCTCCCTCAGTCCTCCCCCAGTCCTCCCTCAGTCCTCCCTCAGTCCTCCCCCAGACCTCCCCCAGTCCTCCCTCAGTCCTCCCGTTCCTTCCCCAGTCCTCCCTCAGTCCTTCCCCAGTCCTCCCTCAGTCCTTCCCCAGCCCTCCCTCAGTCCTCGTTCAGTCCTCCCTCAGTCCTTCCCCAGTCCTCCCTCAGTCCTCCCCCAGCCCTCCCTCAGTCCTCCCTCAGTCCTCCCCCAGTCCTTCCCCAGTCTTCCCTCAGTCCTCCCCCAGTCCTCCCTCAGTCCGCCCCCAGTCCTCCCCCAGTCCTCCCTCAGTCCTCCCCCAGTCCTCCCTCAGTCCTCCCTCAGTCCGCCCCCAGTCCATCCCCAGTCCTCCCCCACTCCTCCCTCAGTCCTCTCCCAGTCCTCCCCCAGTCCTCCCTCAGACCTCCCCAAGTCCTCCCCCAGTCGTCCCTCAGTCCTCCCCCAATCCTCCCCCAGTCCTCCCTCAGTCCTCCCTCAGTCCTCCCTCAGTTCTCCCCCAGTCCTTCCCCAGTCCTCATTCAGTCCTTCCCCAGTCCTCCCTCAATCCTTACCCAGCCCTCCCTCAGTCCTCCCTCAGTCCTCCCACAGTCCTCCCCCAGTCCTCCCTCAGTCCTCCCCCAGTCCTCACCCAGTCCTCCCTCAGTCCTCCCCCAGTCCTTCTCCAGTCCTCCCTCAGTCCTTCGCCAGCCATCCCTCGGTCCTCCCTCAGTCCTCCCCCAGTGCTCCCTCAGTCCTCCCCCAGTCCTCCCCATGTCCTCCCTCAGTCCTCCCCAAGTCCTCCCCGAGTCCTCCCTCAGTCCTCCCCCAGGCCTCCCCCAGTCCTCCCTCAGTCCTCCCTCAGTCCACCCTCAGTCTTCCCCCAATCCTTCCCCAGCCCTCCCTCAGTCCTCCCTTAGTCCTCCCCCAGTCCTCGCCCAGTCCTTCCCCATTCCTCCCTCAGTCCTTCCCCAGCCCTCCCTCAGTCCTCCCTCAGTCCTCCCCCAGTCCTCCCCACTTCATCCCCCAGTCCTCCCTCAGTCCTCCCCCAGTCCTCCCCCAGTCCTTCCCCAGTCCTCCCTCGGTCCACCCTCAGTCCTCCCCCACTTCTCCCTCAGTCCTCCCCCAGTCCTCCCTCAGTCCTCCCCCAGTCCTCCTTCAGTCCTCCCCCAGTCCTCCCCAGTCCTCCCTCAGTCCTCCCTCAGTCCTCCCTCAGTCCTCCCTCAGTCCTCCCCCAGTCCTCCCTCAGTCCTCCCCCAGTCCTCCCTCAGTCCTCCCCCAGTCCTCCCCCAGTCCTCCCTGAGTCCTGGCCCAGTCCTCCCGCAGTCCTCCCTCAGTCCTCCCCCAGTCCTCCCTCAGTCCGTCCCAGTCCTCCCCCAGTCCTCCCCCAGTCCTCCCTCAGTCCTCCCTCAGTCCTCCCCCAGTCCGCCCCCAGTCCTCCCCCAGTCCTCCCTCAATCCTCCCCCAGTCCTCCCCCAGACCGCCCTAAGTCCTCCCCGAGTCCTCCCCAAGTCCTCCCCCAGTACTCCCTCAGTCCTCCCCCAGTCCTCCCCCAATCCTCCCTCAGTCCTCCCCCAGTCCTCCCTCAGTCCTCCCTCAGTCCTCCCCCAGACCTCCCCCAGTCCTCCCTCAGTCCTCCCGTTCCTTCCCCAGTCCTCCCTCAGTCCTTCCCCAGTCCTCCCTCAGTCCTTCCCCAGCCCTCCCTCAGTCCTCGTTCAGTCCTCCCTCAGTCCTTCCCCAGTCCTCCCTCAGTCCTTCCCCAGCCCTCCCTCAGTCCTCCCTCAGTCCTCCCCCAGTCCTTCCCCAGTCTTCCCTCAGTCCTCCCCCAGTCCTCCCTCAGTCCGCCTCCAGTCCTCCCCCAGTCCTCCCTCAGTCCTCCCCCAGTCCTCCCTCAGTCCTCCCTCAGTCCGCCCCAAGTCCATCCCCAGTCCTCCCCCACTCCTCCCTCAGTCCTCTCCCAGTCCTCCCCCAGTCCTCCCTCAGACCTCCCCAAGTCCTCCCCCAGTCGTCCCTCAGTCCTCCCCCAATCCTCCCCCAGTCCTCCCTCAGTCCTCCCTCAGTCCTCCCTCAGTCCTCCCCCAGTCCTTCCCCAGTCCTCATTCAGTCCTTCCCCAGTCCTCCCTCAATCCTTACCCAGCCCTCCCTCAGTCCTCCCTCAGTCCTCCCACAGTCCTCCCCCAGTCCTCCCTCAGTCCTCCCCCAGTCCTCACCCAGTCCTCCCTCAGTCCTCCCCCAGTCCTTCTCCAGTCCTCCCTCAGTCCTTCGCCAGCCATCCCTCGGTCCTCCCTCAGTCCTCCCCCAGTTCTCCCCCAGTCCTCCACCAGTCCTCCCCTAGTCCTCCCCCAGTCCTCCCCCATTCCTCCCTCAGTCCTCCCTCAGTCCTCCCCCAGTCCTCCCCCAGTCCTTCCCCAGTCCTCCCCCAGTCCTTCCCCAGTCCTCCCTCCGTCCTCCCCCAGTCCGCCCCCAGTCCTCCCCCAGTCCTCCCTTTGTCCTCCCCGAGTCCTTCCCCAGTCCTGCCCCAGTCCTCCCCCAGTCCAACCTCAGTCCTCCCCGAGTCCTTCCCCAGTCCTCCCCCAGTCTTCCACCAGGCCTCCCTCAGTCCTCACTCAGTCCTCCCTCAGTCCTCCCCCAGTCCTCCCTCAGTCCTCCCCGAGTCCTTCCCCAGTCCTCCCACAGTCCTCCCTCAGTCCCCCCCAGTCCTCCCCAGTCTTCCCTCAGTCCTTCCCCAGCCCTCCCTCAGTCCTCCCTCAGTCCTCCCCAAGTCCTCCGCCAGTCCTCCCTCAGTCCTCGCGGTCCTTCCCCAGACCTCCCTCAGTCCTTCCCCAGTCCTCCCTCAGTCCTTCCCCAGCCCTCCCTCAGTCCTCCTTCAGTCCTCCCTCAGTCCTTCCCCAGTCCTCCCTCAGTCCTTCCCCAGCCCTCCCTCAGTCCTCCCTCAGTCCTCCCCCAGTCCTTCCCCAGTCTTCCCTCAGTCCTCCCCCAGTCCTCCCTCAGTCCGCCCCCAGTCCTCCCCCAGTCCTCCCTCAGTCCTCCCCCAGTCCTCCCTCAGTCCGACCCCAGTCCGCCCCCAGTCCTCCCTCAGTCCTCCCCCAGTCCTCCCCCAGTCCTCCCTCAGTCCTCCCCAATCCCTCCCCCAGTCCTCCCTCAGTCCTCCCCCAGTCCTCCCTCAGTCCTCCCTCAGACCTCCCTCAGTCCTCCCTCAGTCCTCCTTCAGTCCTCCCTCAGCCCTTCCCCAGTCCACCCTCAATCCTTCCCCAGTCCTCCCTCAGTCCTCCCCCAGTCCTTCCCCAGTCCTCCCTCAGTCCTTCCCCAGCCATCCCTCAGTCCTCCCTCAGTCCTCCCCCAGTCCTCCCCCAGTCCTCCCCCAGTCCTCACTCAGTCCTCCCCCAGTCCTCCCCCAGTCCTCCCTCAGTCCTCCCCCAGTCCTTCCCCAGTCTTCCCTCAGTCCGCCCCCAGTCCTCCCCCAGTCCTCCCTCAGTCCTCCCCCCGTCCTCCCTCAGTCCGCCCCAAGTCCACCCCCACTCCTCCCCCAGTCCTCCCCCAGTCCTCCCTCAGTCCTCCCCCCGTCCTCCCTCAGTCCGCCCCCAGTCCACCCCCAGTCCTCCCTCAGTCCTCCCCGAGTCCTTCCCCAGTCCTCCCACAGTCCTCCCTCAGTCCACCCTCACTCCTCCCTCAGTCCTCCCTCAGTCCTCCCCCAGTCCTCCCTCAGTCCTCCCCCAGTCCTCCCCAAGTCCTCCCCCAGTCCTCCCTCAGTCCTCCCCGAGTCCTTCCCCAGTCCTCCCCCAGTCCTCCCCCAGTCCTCCCTCAGTCCTCCCCCAGTCCTCCCCCAGTCCTCCCCCAGTTCTCCGTCAGTCCTCACTCAGTCCTCCCTCAGTCCTCCCCCAGTCCTCCCTCAGTCCTCCCTCAGTCTTCCCCCAATCCTTCCCCAGTCCTCCCTCAATCCTTCCCCAGCCCTCCCTCAGTCCTCCCTTAGTCCTCCCCCAGTCCTCGCCCAGTCCTTCCCCATTCCTCCCTCAGTCCTTCCACAGCCCTCCCTCAGTCATCCCCCAGTCCTCCCCCAGTCCTCCCCCAGTCCTCCCCCAGTCCTCCCTCAGTCCTCACTCAGTCCTCCCTCAGTCCTCCCCCAGTCCTCCCTCAGTCCTCCCCGAGTCCTTCCCCAATCCTCCCACAGTCCTCCCTCAGTCCACCCTCACTCCTCCCTCAGTCCTCCCCCAGTGCTCCCTCAGTCCTCCCCCAAGTCCTCCCTCAGTCCTCCCTCAGTCCTCCTTCAGTCCTCCCTCAGCCCTTCCCCAGTCCACCCTCAATCCTTCCCCAGTCCTCCCTCAGTCCTCCCCCAGTCCTTCCCCAGTCCTCCCTCAGTCCTTCCCCAGCCATCCCTCAGTCCTCCCTCAGTCCTCCCCCAGTCCTCCCCCAGTCCTCCCCCAGTCCTCACTCAGTCCTCCCCCAGTCCTCCCCCAGTCCTCCCTCAGTCCTCCCCCAGTCCTTCCCCAGTCTTCCCTCAGTCCGCCCCCAGTCCTCCCCCAGTCCTCCCTCAGTCCTCCCCCCGTCCTCCCTCAGTCCGCCCCAAGTCCACCCCCACTCCTCCCCCAGTCCTAGCCCCAGTCCTCCCTCAGTCCTCCCCCCGTCCTCCCTCAGTCCGCCCCCAGTCCACCCCCAGTCCTCCCTCAGTCCTCCCCGAGTCCTTCCCCAGTCCTCCCACAGTCCTCCCTCAGTCCACCCTCACTCCTCCCTCAGTCCTCCCTCAGTCCTCCCCCAGTCCTCCCTCAGTCCTCCCCCAGTCCTCCCCAAGTCCTCCCCCAGTCCTCCCTCAGTCCTCCCCGAGTCCTTCCCCAGTCCTCCCCCAGTCCTCCCCCAGTCCTCCCTCAGTCCTCCCCCAGTCCTCCCCCAGTCCTCCCCCAGTTCTCCGTCAGTCCTCACTCAGTCCTCCCTCAGTCCTCCCCCAGTCCTCCCTCAGTCCTCCCTCAGTCTTCCCCCAATCCTTCCCCAGTCCTCCCTCAATCCTTCCCCAGCCCTCCCTCAGTCCTCCCTTAGTCCTCCCCCAGTCCTCGCCCAGTCCTTCCCCATTCCTCCCTCAGTCCTTCCACAGCCCTCCCTCAGTCCTCCCCCAGTCCTCCCCCAGTCCTCCCCCAGTCCTCCCCCAGTCCTCCCTCAGTCCTCACTCAGTCCTCCCTCAGTCCTCCCCCAGTCCTCCCTCAGTCCTCCCCGAGTCCTTCCCCAATCCTCCCACAGTCCTCCCTCAGTCCACCCTCACTCCTCCCTCAGTCCTCCCCCAGTGCTCCCTCAGTCCTCCCCCAGTCCTCCCCAAGTCCTCCCTCAGTCCTCCCCCAGTCCTCCCTCAGTCCTCCCCGAGTCCTTCCCCAGTCCTCCCCCAGTCCTCCCCCAGTCCTCCCTCAGTCCTCCCCCAGTCCTCCCCCAGTCCTCCCCCAGTTCTCCGTCAGTCCTCACTCAGTCCTCCCTCAGTCCACCCTCACTCCTCCCTCAGTCCTCCCTCAGTCCTCCCCCAGTCCTCCCTCAGTCCTCCCCCAGTCCTCCCCAAGTCCTCCCCCAGTCCTCCCTCAGTCCTCCCCGAGTCCTTCCCCAGTCCTCCCCCAGTCCTCCCCCAGTCCTCCCTCAGTCCTCCCACAGTCCTCCCCCAGTCCTCCCCCAGTTCTCCGTCAGTCCTCACTCAGTCCTCCCTCAGTCCTCCCCCAGTCCTTCCCTCAGTCCTCCCCCAGTCCTCCCTCAGTCCTCCCCCAGTCCTCCCCAAGTCCTCCCCCAGTCCTCCCTCAGTCCTCCCCGAGTCCTTCCCCAGTCCTCCCCCAGTCCTCCCCCAGTCCTCCCCCAGTCCTCCCTCAGTTCTCCGTCAGTCCTCACTCAGTCCTCCCTCAGTCCTCCCCCAGTCCTCCCTCAGTCCTCCCTCAGTCTTCCCCCAATCCTTCCCCCAATCCTCCCTCAGTCCTCCCTCAGTCCTCCCCCAGTCCTCCCTCATTCCTCCCCCAGTCCTCCGCAAGTCCTTCCTCAGTCCTCCCCAGGTCCTCCCCAGGTCCTCCCTCAGTCCTCCCCCAGTCCTCCCCCAGTCCTCCCTCAGTCCTCCCTCAGTCCTCCCTCAGTCCTCCCCCAGTCCTTCCCCAGTCCTCCCTTGGTCCTTCCCCAGTCCTCCCTCAATCCTTCCCCAGCCCTTCCTCAGTCCTCCCTCAGTTCTTCCTCAGTCCTCCCTCAGTCCTTCCCCAGTCCTCCCTCAGTCCTTCCCCAGTCCTCCCTCAATCCTTCCCCAGCCCTCCCTCAGTCCTCCCTCAGTCCTCCCCCAGTCCTCCCCCAGTCCTCCCTCAGTCCTCCCCCAGTCCTACCCCAGTCCTCCCTCAGTCCTCCCCCAGTCCTTCCCCAGTCCTCCCTCAGTCCTTCCCCCGCCCTCCCTCAGTCGTCACTCAGTCCTCCCCCAGTCCTCCCCCAGTCCTCCCTCAGTCCACCCCAGTCCTTCCCCAGTCCTCCCTCGGTCCTCCCTCATTCCTCCCCCAGTTCTCCCGCAGTACTCCCCCAGTCCTCCCTCAGTCCTCCCCCAGTCCTCCCCCAGTCCTCCCTCAGTCCTTCCCCAGCCCTCCCTCAGTCCTCACTCAGTCCTCCCCCAGTCCTTCCCCCGCCCTCCCTCAGTCGTCACTCAGTCCTCCCCCAGTCCTCCCCCAGTCCTCCCCCAGTCCTCCCTCAGTCCACCCCAGTCCTTCCCCAGTCCTCCCTCGGTCCTCCCTCATTCCTCCCCCAGTTCTCCCGCAGTACTCCCCCAGTCCTCCCTCAGTCCTCCCCCAGTCCTCCCCCAGTCCTCCCCCAGTCCTCCCTCAGTCCTTCCCCAGCCTTCCCTCAGTCCTCACTCAGTCCTCCCCCAGTCCTCCCCCAGTCCTTCCCCAGTCTTCCCTCAGTCCTCCCCCAGTCCTCCCTCAGTCCTCCCTCAGTTCTCCCCCAGTCCTCCCTCAGTCCTCCCCCAGTCCTCCCTCAGTCCACCCCCAGTCCTCCCCCAGTCCTCCCCCAATCCTTCCCCAGTCCTCGCTCAGTCCTTCCCCACTCCTCCCTCAATCCTTCCCCAGCCCTCCCTCAGTCCTCCCTCAGTCCTCCCCCAGTCCTCCCCCAATCCTCCCTCAGTCCTCCCCGAGTCCTCCCCCAGTCCTCCCTCAGTCCTCCCCCAGTCCTTCCCCATCCTCCCTCAGTCCTTCCCCAGCCATCCCTCAGTCCTCCCTCAGTCCTCCCCCAGTCCTCCCCCAGTCATCACCCAGTCCTCCCTCAGTCCTCCCCCAGTCCGCCCCCAGTCCTCCCCCAGTCCTCCCTCAGTCCTCCCCCAGTCCTCCCTCAGTCCGACCCCAGTCCGCCCCCAGTCCTCCCTCAGTCCTCCCCCAGTCCTCCCCCAGTCCTCCCTCAGTCCTCCCCAATCCCTCCCCCAGTCCTCCCTCAGTCCTCCCCCAGTCCTCCCTCAGTCCTCCCTCAGACCTCCCTCAGTCCTCCCTCAGTCCTCCTTCAGTCCTCCCTCAGCCCTTCCCCAGTCCACCCTCAATCCTTCCCCAGTCCTCCCTCAGTCCTCCCCCAGTCCTTCCCCAGTCCTCCCTCAGTCCTTCCCCAGCCATCCCTCAGTCCTCCCTCAGTCCTCCCCCAGTCCTCCCCCAGTCCTCCCCCAGTCCTCACTCAGTCCTCCCCCAGTCCTCCCCCAGTCCTCCCTCAGTCCGCCCCAAGTCCACCCCCACTCCTCCCCCAGTCCTCCCCCAGTCCTCCCTCAGTCCTCCCCCCGTCCTCCCTCAGTCCGCCCCCAGTCCACCCCCAGTCCTCCCTCAGTCCTCCCCGAGTCCTTCCCCAGTCCTCCCACAGTCCTCCCTCAGTCCACCCTCACTCCTCCCTCAGTCCTCCCTCAGTCCTCCCCCAGTCCTCCCTCAGTCCTCCCCCAGTCCTCCCCAAGTCCTCCCCCAGTCCTCCCTCAGTCCTCCCCGAGTCCTTCCCCAGTCCTCCCCCAGTCCTCCCCCAGTCCTCCCTCAGTCCTCCCCCAGTCCTCCCCCAGTCCTCCCCCAGTTCTCCGTCAGTCCTCACTCAGTCCTCCCTCAGTCCTCCCCCAGTCCTCCCTCAGTCCTCCCTCAGTCTTCCCCCAATCCTTCCCCAGTCCTCCCTCAATCCTTCCCCAGCCCTCCCTCAGTCCTCCCTTAGTCCTCCCCCAGTCCTCGCCCAGTCCTTCCCCATTCCTCCCTCAGTCCTTCCACAGCCCTCCCTCAGTCATCCCCCAGTCCTCCCCCAGTCCTCCCCCAGTCCTCCCCCAGTCCTCCCTCAGTCCTCACTCAGTCCTCCCTCAGTCCTCCCCCAGTCCTCCCTCAGTCCTCCCCGAGTCCTTCCCCAATCCTCCCACAGTCCTCCCTCAGTCCACCCTCACTCCTCCCTCAGTCCTCCCCCAGTGCTCCCTCAGTCCTCCCCCAGTCCTCCCTCAGTCCTCCCTCAGTCCTCCTTCAGTCCTCCCTCAGCCCTTCCCCAGTCCACCCTCAATCCTTCCCCAGTCCTCCCTCAGTCCTCCCCCAGTCCTTCCCCAGTCCTCCCTCAGTCCTTCCCCAGCCATCCCTCAGTCCTCCCTCAGTCCTCCCCCAGTCCTCCCCCAGTCCTCCCCCAGTCCTCACTCAGTCCTCCCCCAGTCCTCCCCCAGTCCTCCCTCAGTCCTCCCCCAGTCCTTCCCCAGTCTTCCCTCAGTCCGCCCCCAGTCCTCCCCCAGTCCTCCCTCAGTCCTCCCCCCGTCCTCCCTCAGTCCGCCCCAAGTCCACCCCCACTCCTCCCCCAGTCCTAGCCCCAGTCCTCCCTCAGTCCTCCCCCCGTCCTCCCTCAGTCCGCCCCCAGTCCACCCCCAGTCCTCCCTCAGTCCTCCCCGAGTCCTTCCCCAGTCCTCCCACAGTCCTCCCTCAGTCCACCCTCACTCCTCCCTCAGTCCTCCCTCAGTCCTCCCCCAGTCCTCCCTCAGTCCTCCCCCAGTCCTCCCCAAGTCCTCCCCCAGTCCTCCCTCAGTCCTCCCCGAGTCCTTCCCCAGTCCTCCCCCAGTCCTCCCCCAGTCCTCCCTCAGTCCTCCCCCAGTCCTCCCCCAGTCCTCCCCCAGTTCTCCGTCAGTCCTCACTCAGTCCTCCCTCAGTCCTCCCCCAGTCCTCCCTCAGTCCTCCCTCAGTCTTCCCCCAATCCTTCCCCAGTCCTCCCTCAATCCTTCCCCAGCCCTCCCTCAGTCCTCCCTTAGTCCTCCCCCAGTCCTCGCCCAGTCCTTCCCCATTCCTCCCTCAGTCCTTCCACAGCCCTCCCTCAGTCCTCCCCCAGTCCTCCCCCAGTCCTCCCCCAGTCCTCCCCCAGTCCTCCCTCAGTCCTCACTCAGTCCTCCCTCAGTCCTCCCCCAGTCCTCCCTCAGTCCTCCCCGAGTCCTTCCCCAATCCTCCCACAGTCCTCCCTCAGTCCACCCTCACTCCTCCCTCAGTCCTCCCCCAGTGCTCCCTCAGTCCTCCCCCAGTCCTCCCCAAGTCCTCCCTCAGTCCTCCCCCAGTCCTCCCTCAGTCCTCCCCGAGTCCTTCCCCAGTCCTCCCCCAGTCCTCCCCCAGTCCTCCCTCAGTCCTCCCCCAGTCCTCCCCCAGTCCTCCCCCAGTTCTCCGTCAGTCCTCACTCAGTCCTCCCTCAGTCCACCCTCACTCCTCCCTCAGTCCTCCCTCAGTCCTCCCCCAGTCCTCCCTCAGTCCTCCCCCAGTCCTCCCCAAGTCCTCCCCCAGTCCTCCCTCAGTCCTCCCCGAGTCCTTCCCCAGTCCTCCCCCAGTCCTCCCCCAGTCCTCCCTCAGTCCTCCCACAGTCCTCCCCCAGTCCTCCCCCAGTTCTCCGTCAGTCCTCACTCAGTCCTCCCTCAGTCCTCCCCCAGTCCTTCCCTCAGTCCTCCCCCAGTCCTCCCTCAGTCCTCCCCCAGTCCTCCCCAAGTCCTCCCCCAGTCCTCCCTCAGTCCTCCCCGAGTCCTTCCCCAGTCCTCCCCCAGTCCTCCCCCAGTCCTCCCCCAGTCCTCCCTCAGTCCTCCCCGAGTCCTTCCCCAGTCCTCCCCCAGTCCTCCCCCAGTCCTCCCCCAGTCCTCCCTCAGTTCTCCGTCAGTCCTCACTCAGTCCTCCCTCAGTCCTCCCCCAGTCCTCCCTCAGTCCTCCCTCAGTCTTCCCCCAATCCTTCCCCCAATCCTCCCTCAGTCCTCCCTCAGTCCTCCCCCAGTCCTCCCTCATTCCTCCCCCAGTCCTCCGCAAGTCCTTCCTCAGTCCTCCCCAGGTCCTCCCCAGGTCCTCCCTCAGTCCTCCCCCAGTCCTCCCCCAGTCCTCCCTCAGTCCTCCCTCAGTCCTCCCTCAGTCCTCCCCCAGTCCTTCCCCAGTCCTCCCTTGGTCCTTCCCCAGTCCTCCCTCAATCCTTCCCCAGCCCTTCCTCAGTCCTCCCTCAGTTCTTCCTCAGTCCTCCCTCAGTCCTTCCCCAGTCCTCCCTCAGTCCTTCCCCAGTCCTCCCTCAATCCTTCCCCAGCCCTCCCTCAGTCCTCCCTCAGTCCTCCCCCAGTCCTCCCCCAGTCCTCCCTCAGTCCTCCCCCAGTCCTACCCCAGTCCTCCCTCAGTCCTCCCCCAGTCCTTCCCCAGTCCTCCCTCAGTCCTTCCCCCGCCCTCCCTCAGTCGTCACTCAGTCCTCCCCCAGTCCTCCCCCAGTCCTCCCTCAGTCCACCCCAGTCCTTCCCCAGTCCTCCCTCGGTCCTCCCTCATTCCTCCCCCAGTTCTCCCGCAGTACTCCCCCAGTCCTCCCTCAGTCCTCCCCCAGTCCTCCCCCAGTCCTCCCTCAGTCCTTCCCCAGCCCTCCCTCAGTCCTCACTCAGTCCTCCCCCAGTCCTTCCCCCGCCCTCCCTCAGTCGTCACTCAGTCCTCCCCCAGTCCTCCCCCAGTCCTCCCCCAGTCCTCCCTCAGTCCACCCCAGTCCTTCCCCAGTCCTCCCTCGGTCCTCCCTCATTCCTCCCCCAGTTCTCCCGCAGTACTCCCCCAGTCCTCCCTCAGTCCTCCCCCAGTCCTCCCCCAGTCCTCCCACAGTCCTCCCTCAGTCCTTCCCCAGCCTTCCCTCAGTCCTCACTCAGTCCTCCCCCAGTCCTCCCCCAGTCCTTCCCCAGTCTTCCCTCAGTCCTCCCCCAGTCCTCCCTCAGTCCTCCCTCAGTTCTCCCCCAGTCCTCCCTCAGTCCTCCCCCAGTCCTCCCTCAGTCCACCCCCAGTCCTCCCCCAGTCCTCCCCCAATCCTTCCCCAGTCCTCGCTCAGTCCTTCCCCACTCCTCCCTCAATCCTTCCCCAGCCCTCCCTCAGTCCTCCCTCAGTCCTCCCCCAGTCCTCCCCCAATCCTCCCTCAGTCCTCCCCGAGTCCTCCCCCAGTCCTCCCTCAGTCCTCCCCCAGTCCTTCCCCATCCTCCCTCAGTCCTTCCCCAGCCATCCCTCAGTCCTCCCTCAGTCCTCCCCCAGTCCTCCCCCAGTCATCACCCAGTCCTCCCTCAGTCCTCCCCCAGTCCTCCCTCGGTCCTCCCTCAGTCCAACCCAGTTCTCCCTCAGTCCTCCCCCAGTCCTCCCTCAGTCCTCCCTCAGTTCTTCCCCAGTCCTCCCTCAGTCCTTCCCCAGCCCTCCCTCAGTCCTCCCTCAGTCCTCCCCCAGTCCTCCGCCAGTCCTCCCTCAGTCCTCGCGGTCCCTCCCCAGTCCTCCCTCAGTCCATCCCCAGTCCTCCCTCAGTCCTTCCCCAGCCCTCCCTCAGTCCTCCTTCAGTCCTCCCTCAGTCCATCCCCAGTCCTCCCTCAGTCCTTCCCCAGCCCTCCCTCAGTCCTCCCTCAGTCCTCCCCCAGTCCTTCCCCAGTCTTCCCTCAGTCCGCCCCCAGTCCTCCCCCAGTCCTCCCCCAGTCCTCCCCCAGTCCTCCCTCAGTCCGCCCCCAGTCCGCCCCCAGTCCTCCTCCAGTCCTCCCCGATTCCTCCCTCAGTCCTCCCCCAGTCCTCCCCCAGTCCTCCCTCAGTCCTCCCCCAGTCCTTCCCCAGTCCTTCCTCAGTCCTTCCCCAGCCCTCCCTCAGTCCTCCCTCAGTCCTCCCCCAGTCCTCCCCCAGTCCTCCCCAAGTCCTCCCCCAGTCCTCCCTCAGTCCTCCCCTGTCCTTCCCCAGTCCTCCCTCGGTCCTCCCTCATTCCTCCCCCAGTTCTCCCTCAGTCCTCCCCCAGTCCTCCCTCAGTCCGCCCCCAGTCCTCCCTCAGTCCTCCCCCAGTCCTCCCCCAGTCCTCCCCCAGTCCTCCCTCAGTCCTCCCTCAATCCTCCCTCAGTCCTTCCCCAGTCCTCCCCCAGTCCTTCCCCAGTCCTTCCCCAGTCCTCCCCCAGTACTCCCTCAGTCCTCCCCAGACCTCCCCCAGTCCTTCCCCAGTCCTTCCCCAGTCCTCCCTCAGTCCTCCCCCAGTCCTCCCCCAGTCCTCCCTCAGTCCACCCTCAGTCCACCCCCAGTCCTACCCCAGTCCTCCCCCAGTCCTCCCCCAGTCCTCCCTCAGTCCACCCCCAGTCCTACCCCAGTCCTCCCCCAGTCCTCCCCCAGTCCTCCCTCAGTCCTCCCCGAGTCCTTCCCCAGTCCTCCCGCAGTCCTCCCCCAGTCCTCCCTCAGTCCTCACTCAGTCCTCCCTCTGTCCTCCCTCAGTCCTCCCTCAGTCCTCCCCGAGTCCTTCCCCAGTCCTCCCTCAGTCCTCCCTCAGTCTTTCCCCAGTCCTCCCCCAGTCCTCCCCCAGTCCTCCCTCAGTCCTCCCTCAGTCCTCCCTCAGTCCTCCCCCAGTCCTCCCTCAGTCCTCCCCGAGTCCTTCCCCAGTCCTCCCTCAGTCCTCCCACATTCCTCCCTCACTCCTCCCCGAGTCCTTCCCCAGTCCTCCCCCAGTCCTCCCTCAGTCCTCCCCCAGTCCTCCCACAGTCCTCCCTCAGTCCTCCCCGAGTCCTTCCCCAGTCCTCCCCTAGTCCTCCCTCAGTCCTCCCCCAGTCCTCCACCAGTCCTCCCCCAGTCCTGCCTCAGTCCTCCCCCAGTCCTCCCTCAGTCCTTCCCCAGTCCTCCCTCAGTCCTTCCCCAGCCCTCCCTCAGTCCTCCCTCAGTTCTCCCCCAGTCCTCCTCCAGTCCTCCCTCAGTCCTCGCGGTCCTTCCCCAGTCCTCCCTCAGTCCTTCCCCAGTCCTCCCTCAGTCCTTCCCCAGCCCTCCCTCAGTCCTCCTTCAGTCCTCCCTCAGTCCTTCCCCAGTCCTCCCTCAGTCCTTCCCCAGCCCTCCCTCAGTCCTCCCTCAGTCCTCCCCCAGTCCTTCCCCAGTCTTCCCTCAGTCCTCCCCCAGTCCTCCCTCAGTCCGCCCCCAATCCTCCCCCAGTCCTCCCTCAGTCCTCCCCCAGTCCTCCCTCAGTCCGCCCCCAGTCCGCCCCCAGTCCTCCCCCATTCCTCCCTAAGTCCTCCCCCAATCCTCCTCCAGTCCTCCCTCAGTCCTCCCCAAGTCCTCCCCCAGACGTCCCTCAGTCCTCCCCCAGTCCTCCCCCAGTCCTCCCTCAGTCCTCCCTCAGTCCTCCCTCAGTCATCCCTCAGTCCTCCCCCTGTCCTTGCCCAGTCCTCCCTCAGTCCTTCCCCAGTCCGCCCTCAATCCTTCCCCAGCCCTTCCTCAGTCCTCCCTCAGTCCTTTCTCAGTCCACCCCCAATCCTTCCCCAGTCCTCGCTCAGTCCTTCCCCAGTCCTCCCTCAATCCTTCCCCAGCCCTCCCTCAGTCCTCCCTCAGTCCTCCCCCAGTCCTCCCCCAATCCTCCCTCAGTCCTCCCCCAGTCCTCCCCCAGTCCTCCCTGAGTCCTCCCCCAGTCCTTCCCCAGTCCTCCCTCAGTCCTTCCCCAGCCATCCCTCAGTCCTCCCTCAGTCCTCCCCCAGTCCTCCCCCAGTCCTCCCCCAGTCCTCCCTCAGTCCTCCCCCAGTCCTCCCCCAGTCCTCCCTCAGTCCTCCCCCAGTCCTCCCTCAGTCCTCCCCGAGTCCTTCCCCAGTCCTCCCTCAGTCCTCCCCCAGTCCTCCCTCAGTCCTCCCCGAGTCCTTCCCCAGTCCTCCCCCAGTCCTCCCTCAGTCCTCCCCCAGTCCTCCCCCAGTCCTTCCCCAGTCCTTCCCCAGTCCTCCCTCAGTCCTCCCCCAGTCCTCCCCCAGTCCTCCCTCAGTCCTCCCTTAGTCCTCCCCGAGTCCTTCCCCAGTGCTCCCCCAGTCCTCCCCCAGTCCTCCCTCAGTCCTCCCCGAGTCCTTCCCCAGTCCTCCCCCAGTCCTCCCCCAGTCCTCCCTCAGTCCTCCCTCAGTCCTCCCTCAGTCCTCCCCAGTCCTCCCTCAGTCCTCCCCGAGTCCTTCCCCAGTCCTCCCTCAATCCTCCCACAGTCCTCCCTCAGTCCTCCCCCAGTCCTCCCTCAGTCCTCCCTTAGTCCTCCCCAGTCCTTCCCCAGTGCTCCCCCAGTCCTCCCCCAGTCCTCCCCCAGTCCTCCCCCAGTCCTCCCTCAGTCCTCCCCGAGTCCTTCCACAGTCCTCCCCCAGTCCTCCCTCAGTCCTCCCTCAGTCCTCCCTCAGTCCTCCCCGAGTCCTTCCCCAGTCCTCCCTCAGTTCTCCCCCAGTCCTTCCCCAGTCCTTCCCCAGTCCTCCCTCAGTCCTCCTCCAGTCCTCCCCCAGTCCTCCCTCAGTCCTCCCTCAGTCCTCCCCGAGTCCTTCCCCAGTGCTCCCCCAGTCCTCCCCCATTCCTCCCCCAGTCCTCCCTCAGTCCTCCCCGAGTCCTTCCCCAGTCCTCCCCGAGTCCTTCCCCAGTCCTCCCCCAGTCCTCCCCCAGTCCTCCCTCAGTCCTCCCTCAGTCCTCCCTCAGTCCTCCCCCAGTCCTCCCCGAGTCCTTCCCCAGTCCTCCCTCAGTCCTCCCTCAGTCCTCCCTCAGTCCTCCCTCAGTCCTCCCCCAGTCCTCCCCCAGTCGTCAAATGAAAATCCTGGAAATATTCAGCCAATCAAGAGAAACAGAGTCAACATTCATGACCAAGATGTTACACCACAAATGAGGAGAGCTCAAAATAGAAGAGGATTTAAGCGAGTGAGAGGGGGAGACTTTACATTTGGAATTTTGAGTATTGACAAGAACAGAGCATGGTGACTCGAATAAATGTGTGAAACTGAATGGTTAGGATTTGGGATGTTCTGACTGATTCAATAGAAACTTGCAAAGAAACAACTTGACTAGTTTGTTAATGAAAAACAAAAGAACTGTGGATGCTGTAAATCAGAAACAAAACCAGAATTAACTGGTAAAGCTCAGCATCTGTGGAGAGAAATCAGAAATCAGCTCTGAAGAAGGGTTACCGGACTGGAAACACTAACTGATTTTCCTCGACAGATGACAATAGACAATAGACAATAGACAATAGGTGCAGGAGTAGGCCATTCTGTCCTTCGAGCCAGCACCACCATTCAATATGATCATGGCTGATCATCCTTAATCAGTATCCTGTTCCTGCCTTATCTCCATAACCCTTGATCCCACTATCCTTGAGAGCTCTATCCAACTCTTTCTTAAATGAATCCAGAGACTGGGTCTCCACTGCCCTCTGGGGCAAAGCATTCCACACAGCCACCACTCTCTGGGTGAAGAAGTTTCTCCTCATTTCTGTCCTAAATGGTCTACCCCGTATTTTTAAGCTGTGCCCTCTGGTTCGGCACTCACCCATCAGTGGAAACATGTTTCCTGCTGCCAGAGTGTCCAATCCTTTAATAATCTTATACGTCTCAATTAGATCCCCCCTCAGTCTTCTAAACTCAAGGGTATATAAGCCCAGTCGCTCCAGTCTTTCAGCGTAAGGTAATCCCGCCATTCCAGGAATTGACCTCATGAACCTACGCTGCACTCCCTCAATAGCCAGAATGTCTTTCCTCAAATTTGGAAACCAGAACTGCACACAGTACTCCAGGTGTGGTCTCACCAGGGCCCTGTATAGCTGCAGAAGCACCTCTTTGCTTCTATACTCAATTCCTCTTGTTATGAAGGCCAGCATGCTATTAGCCTTCTTCACTACCTGCTGTACCTGCATGCTTACCTTCATTGACTGGTGTACAAGAACACCCAGATCTCTCTGTACTGCCCCTTTACCTAAATTGATTCCTGCAGCTTGACTCTGCAGTTTTTTCACCAACTTCTGTTTTTGTAACTAATTCCTTAGTTGCAGGGCTATCCTAAGGAAGAAGATGGGGGCAGATTTAATTCGATTCATTGAGGGATGTGGATATACGTTTGCTGGCTCAGCTGGAAGGTTCGTTTTCAGATGTTTCATCGCCACACGAGGTAACATCTTCAGTGAGCCTCTGAATGAAGCACTGGTGGTGTAGCCCACTTTCTATACATACGTTTGAGTTTCCTAGGGTTGTTGATGTCATTTCCTGTGGTGACATAATTTCCTATAGTGATGTCATTTCCTGTTCTTTTTCTCCGGGTCTGGTAAATGGGATCCAAGTCAATGTGTTTGTTGATGGAGTTCTGGTTGGAATGCCATGCCTATAGGAATTATTGAGCGTGTCTCTGTTTGGCTTGTCCTAGGATGGATGTGTTGGCCCAGTTGAAGTGGTGTCCTTCCTCATCTACATGTGAGGATACTAGTGAGAGTATCATGTCATTTGTTTTGGCTAATTGATGCTCATGTGTCCTGCTGGCTAGTTTTCTGCGTTTGTCCAATGAAGTATTGCCATCGTTCTTGCAAGGTATGTTTTGCAAAGTTAACTGAATCAGACAGTACAGAAGAGGCCTTTCAGTCCATCAATTCTGTAATGGTGAGTAAATCTACACTAGTGCTACCTTCCAGTACAAAGCCAGTAACTTGGAATTGCTGATTTGTTTTGATTTGATTACTGTCTCATGTTCTTTTGCATGTTATCCAAGCAAATTATAACGTACATAAGTATATCAGGGTAATGCAGGGTATAGTGTTACAGCAACAGGGAAAGTGCAGAGAAAGTTCGATTTTAATATATAAGACGTCCATTCAAAAGTCTGATAATGCCTGATAACATATGTGGGAAGTAAGTGTTCTTAAACCTGTGCTTTCAAACTTTTGTATCTTTTGCTCGACAGAAGAGAATGGGAAAGAGTATAACTGGGTTGGGAGGGGTCTTTGATGGATGTGAACTGCTTTCGTGAGGCAGCAGGAAATATAAACAGAGTCAAATGTTATGACATTTCAAATGCTTTTTAAAGGTTTTAAAGATTGTGAGCTGTGATGTTCCCTGGTTTAACTACAGTGCAGTGCTTTCACCTTCTGGATGGAAAAGGTTTTCCTTAAATCCCTTCAAAGCCTTCTGCCTTTCACCTTAAAATTATTCGCCCCTTGTTATTAACCCTTCGATTAAAGGGAACTGCTGCTTTCTATTCACCCTGTCCATGCCCCTCAACCTTATACATCTCAATCAGATGCCCCCCAGCCTTCTCAGTTCCAAAGAAATCAGCGTGAGCTTATTCAGCCTCTTTTCATAGCTGCCGTTCCCCATTCCAGGCAGCATCCTTGAATTTAACGAGGAGGTGTTGGCCTAGCAATATGATTACTGGACTGTAATCCAGAAACCCAGGTCATGTTCTGGGGACTCGGGTTTGAATCCCACAACAGATGGTGAAATTTGAATTCAATCAAAAGCTGGAATTAAGATGACCATAATTTGATTGATTGTCAGAAATTGGTGTTTGCTAATGCCCTTCAGGGAAAGAAATCTGCCACCCTTACCTGGTCTAGCCTACTTGTGACTCCAGACCCACAGCAACATAGTTAACTGTTAGCTTACTCTCTGGGGCAGTAAGAGCCTCATCCCATGCATGAATTTTTAAACTTCTCCTCTGCACCCTCTCCAGTGCAATTACAACCTTTTTATAGCACGGTGACCACAACTACACACATTCTCTGGCTGTGGCTTAACCAAAGTGCTGCACAGCTCCAACATCACCTCCCTGCTCTTATAATCTATACCACGACTGATAAATGTCCTGTATGCACCTGATCACAGGGATCTGTGGATAAGCATCCCAAGGTCCTTCGGTGTTCCTTCTCTGACCTTCCTGGTATGCTACTATTCAATGAGTGTTCCTTTGTTTGTTACTTCTTCCAAAGTGCATCATTTCACACTGATCAGGGTTAAATTCTAGCTGCCACTGAGCTGCACATCTGGCCAATCCCTTTATACCTTCCCCAGTGCCAGCAACCTGGCTGATCCTTTGAAAGAGTTCACACAAACTCAGTTTGTCGAATGGCCTCTTTGTGTTTCGTGCTGTAGAATGCTTTGGAGCAGGGAGCAAGAGAAACACCTTTATCCAAGATGTTGTGAGACAGTAGGTGTCATTTTTAATGGTTGTTGATGCAGAAGGTTTAAATCAAAACTAAAATAGATCCAGTGGATGAACATCAAAGGGTTGAACAGAATGGTACAGATCTGGACAGTCAGGGATGTTTCCATGTGTAAAGGTTAAATACTGACATCTAATGATACAGCTCAATGTTCTGTTTTCTTGTTAAAACTCCTAAGCATTTTGAAATAAACTCTTTCACCCACAGTCAATATTTGACATTAAGAATAGATGCTGTTTCTCCTTCTGATTTCTGAATCCCGTCCTGTTCTGTGTATTACAGAGAAAGTTCACCATGAGATTGATGTCATGATTGGACAACACAAGGAGCCATCCTGGATGGATCGTGTGAAACTGCCATACACCAACGCCGTGATCCATGAAGCTTTGAGACTTGGCAATGTCACCCCTTTGAACATTCCAAGGCAGACAACCAAGGATGTGCAGCTGAGGGGATACAGGATCCCAAAGGTGAAGACCCAATCATTGCTAAATACATGTGATAGAGTGTGGAAAGGATTGATTTGATGGTGTGTCATTGGATGAATGGGGTGATCTGAACTCTATGAATCAATGATAAAATACAGATTATCGATATCGATCTGGTTTTGAGAAAGAAGCTTCAATGTCTTAGTGCTGTCTTCTCACCTCAGAGTTTAGAAATTCAAACGACTTAATGTTGAACTCACTTTAAAAAAATAGCTTACAATGTTTTTACTCACTTTCAACAAGTAAATTTGAACAAAAACTTTAGGTCTGTTGTGAAACAAATTGTTACGTTAATCCTATGGAATGGTAGGACTGAGAAGAGAATGTGGAGTAAATTTACTCGAAAGTACAGGGTGATTCAGAGCGAGCAGAGAAATTAGACTTGTTCTTCCTGGAAAACAAAGAATTAAGAAAAAGTTGAATAGAAAGGCAGGGTCCTGATAAGAAAATAGAGATCGTTTTCCAGTTTCAAGGGTAGCCAGGTATCAAAGACTAAAGACAATTGGTAAAAGAATGAAAGGCATATGTGGGGATATTTTCATGCAGTGATTTGTAACGCTTTGGAATTCATTACCTGAAAGATTGTTGGAAACAGATTCAAGAATGAATTGAAGAAATAATTGAAGACAAAATGTTTGGAAGGTTAAGGGTTAAACTTTAAGAGCGGGTTGAAGGAATGGTGTGAACTGAAAAGTTATTTCAATGTGCTGGCACACACATGATGGTTTAAATGTTGTCTCCAGTGCTATAAGATTCTGATCCTGAGAGAGTCCTCTGATTCTGATTCATGAGACATACAATTGACAGGAGACGAAACCTCACTGAACCTTCCAAAAGCTAATCCCACATATGGCAACATTATGTAAATATCACACTAACTGTTTAGTTTCATCATCCAGTTTTGCATTTCTGCACAGGTGGAGTAGACTTTACAATTTGAAGACACTGCTTCACGTGATTGGGGTTCACACCCTCCCTATTTTTAAATAAAAGCTGGAATCTTCAGTTAGGCAAAGATTGCCCCTCTACATGGACATTCAGTGCAGAGGAGGAATCTAACATCCATTTATTCAGAACTGCACCAGATGCTCAATGTATCACTGAGAGCAAACAGTTTGCCTAATCTGTATTTTCAATGGATGAGCCCCTAATTATAAATAGTGACCCCAAGATCTGGATTTTCCCTTAACAAGAAACATACTCCCTACCCCATCACGACCCCTCAGAATTGTAAATCTTTCAGTCCAGTCACCTTCAAATCTTCCAGCCCCTGCCCTCGACCTCTTCATTTCCAACTGCCGCCGGGACATTAACCGCCTCAACCTGTCGACCCCCCTCCCCCACTCCAACCTCTCACCCTCACAACGCGCAGCCCTCCAATCCCTCTGCTCCAATCTTGATCTCACCATCAAGCCAGCGGATAAAGGGGGCGCAGTGGTAGTCTGGCGCACTGACCTCTACACTGCTGAAGCCAGACGCCAACTCGAGGACACCACTTCCTACTGCCCCCTCGACCCCACCCCCCATCACCAAACCATCATCTCCCAGACCATACAGAACCTCATCACCTCAGGAGATCTCCCACCCACAGCTTCCAACCTCATAGTCCGGGAACCCCGCACTGCCCGGTTCTACCTCCTTCCCAAGATCCACAAGCCTGACCACCCTGGGCGACCCATTGTCTCAGCATGCTCCTGCCCCACCGAACTCATCTCTACCTACCTCGACACTGTCCTATCCCCCCTTGTCCAGGAACTCCCCACATACGTTCGAGACACCACCCAAGCCCTCCACCTCCTCCAAGACTTCCGTTTCCCCGGCCCCCAATGCCTCATCTTCACCATGGATATCCAATCCCTCTACACCTCCATCCGCCATGACCAGGGCCTCCAAGCCCTCCGTTTTTTCCTCTCCTGATGTCCCCAACAGTACCCCTCCACCGACACTCTCATTCATTTGGCCGAACTGGTCCTCACCCTTAACAATTTCTCCTTTGAATTCTCCCACTTCTTCCAGACCAAAGGGGTAGCCATGGGCACACGTATGGGCCCCAGCTATGCCTGTCTCTTTGTTGGCTACGTAGAGCAGTTGATCTTCCGTAATTACACCAGCACCACTCCCCACCTCTTCCTCCGTTACATTGATGACTGCATTGGCGCCACCTCGTGCTCCCGCGAGGAGGTTGAGCAATTCATCAACTTCACCAACACATTCCACCCTGACCTTAAATTTACCTGGACCATCTCTGACACCTCCCTCCCCTTCCTGGATCTCTCCATCTCCATCAGTGACGACCGACTTGACACTGACATTTTTTTACAAACCCACCGACTCCCACAGCTACCTGGATTACACCTCTTCCCACCCTACCTCTTGCAAAAATGCCATCCCGTATTCCCAATTCCTCCGCCTCCGCCGTATCTGCTCCCAGGAGGAGCAGTTCCACCATAGAACACACCAGATGGCCTCCTTCTTTAGAGACCACCATTTCCCTTCCCACGTGGTTAAAGATGCCCTCCAACGCATCTCGTCCACATCCCGCACCTCCGCCCTCAGACCCCACCCCTCCAACCCTAACAAGGACAGAATGCCCCTGGTGCTCACCTTCCACCCTACCAATCTTTGCATAAACCAAATCATCCGCCGACATTTCCGCCACCTCCAAAAAGACCCCACCACCAGGGATATATTTCCCTCACCACCCCTTTCCGCCTTCTGCAAAGACCGTTCCCTCCGTGACTACCTGGTCAGGTCCACTCCCCCCTACAACCCACCCTCCCATTCTGGCACTTTCCCCTGCCACCGCAGGAACTGTAAAACCTGTGCCCACACCTCCTCCCTCACCTCTATCCAAGGCCCTAAAGGAGCTTTCCACATCCATCAAAGTTTTACCTGCACATCCACCAATATCATTTATTGTATCCGTTGCTCCCGATACGGTCTCCTCTACATTGGGGAGACTGGGCGCCTCCTAGCACAGCGCTTTAGGGAACATCTCCGAGACACCCGCACCAATCAACCAAACCGCCCCGTGGCTCAACATTTCAACCCCCGCCTCCCATTCTGCTGAGGACATGGAGGTCATGGGCCTCCTTCACTGCCGCTCCCTCACCACCAGACGCCTGGAGGAAGAACGCCTCATCTTCCCCCTCGGAACACTTCAACCCCAGGGCATCAATGTGGACTTCAACAGTTTCCTCATTTCCCCTTCCCCCACCTCACCCTAGTTCCAAACATCCAGCTCAGCACTGTCCCCATGACTTGTCCGGACTTGTCCTACCTGCCTATCTCCTTTTCCACCTATCCACTCCACCCTCTCCTCCCTGACCTATCACCTTCATTTTCTTCCCCACTGACCTATTGTACTCTATGTTACTCTCTCCCCACCCCCACCCTCCTCTAGCTTATCTCTCCACGCTTCAGGCTCACTGCCTTTATTCCTGATGAAGGGCTTTTGCCCGAAACGTCGATTTTGCTGCTCGTCGGATGCTGCCTGAATTGCTGTGCTCTTCCAGCACCACTGATCCAGAATCTGGTTTCCAGCATCTGCAGTCATTGTTTTTACCACCTTGAATACAAGTCCAACCTGCTGAACAGGTTGAGGAGAAACATAGGTTAAATCAAAAAGAATTACAGGCCCAGCCTGTTCAACCTTTCCTCACAAGACAACTTACTCTTTACAGATATTAGACAAGCAAACCTTCTCTGAATTGTGTCCAATGCATTTCATTCCTCCTTCAATAGAATACTATAGTCTATTCACAGAGGTGTACTGTAAAACCAAAACATAACCTGCTTAACTTTGTGTTCAATTCTCCTCACAATAAACAATTACATTCTCAGAACTCCAACAGGTTTAGCCCAATGAGTTTATTTGAAATCACAAGCTTTTGGAGCGCTGCTCCTTGATCAGGTGAATACTGGCACCTCTACATCATGGCTATCAATAACATTCTATTACCTTTCCTAATTGCAAATAGCCCCTGCATACTAACCATTGCATGAAGGCACTCAGATCCGGATGGCACGGTGGCTCAGTGGTTAGCACTGCTGTCTCACAGCGCTAGGGACCTGGGTTTGATTCCAGCCTCGGGGCGACTGACTGTGTGGAGTTTGCACATTCTCCCCGTGTCTGCGTGGGTTTCCTCCGGGTGCTCCGGTTTCCTCCCACAATCCAAAGATGTGCAGGTCAGGTGAATTGGCCATGCTAAACTGCCTGTAGTGTTCAGGGATGTGTGGGTTAGGTGCGTTAGTCAGGGGCAAATATAGGTAGGGCAATGGGTCTGGGTGAGTCACTCTTTGGAGGGGCTAGCAGAGACTTGTTGGGCTGAAGGACCCATTTCTACACTGTTGGGAATCTATTTTTTTTTTGCATATCAGAGCTGTGAAATCTCTCACCATTTAAATAAATACATGTTTATTGTTCCTGTCAAAATGGACAATTGCATATTTTAAATTCCATTGTCACATCTTCGGCACTCACAATTTACTACGTTTTTAACCTCCTTGTATCCTTTTAACAATTGTATTTCCCACCTGGCTTTGCATCAACAGCAAATTTAACTGCCACACTTTTTGTTCTTCATATGCAGAGGAACCTCGCTTATCCGAAGGACATGGGCAGGAGTATTTCATTCGGTTAATTGAATGCTGGATAACGTATTTAGCCAAGCCTCGGGACCTTGCCATCTTGTTCGGATAATCCAAAATTCAGTTAATCAAATACTGGATAATCGAGGTTCCTCTGTAAATTGTAAATAGTTGAGTTCCTGCACCCCTTATTCCATGAGCTTTTAGTTTTCGCAGTAACATTGGATGTAGATCTTATGAAATGCCTGCTGGAAATCTAAATGTGCTTACCTCCATTTGTTAGTCTTTATCCACAGAATGTGTTACCTCCTTAATGAGCTCTGCCAGACTGGTCCAACCCTGATTTAATTTCACAAAAGTTGACTCGGGTTGATTACCTTGAACATATCCAAATGTGAGAGAAAGGGAGGACTGCAGATGCTGGAGATCAGAGTCGAGAGTGTGGCGCTGGATAAGCACAGCAAGGTCAGACAGCATCCGAGGAGCAGGAAAATCGATGTTTCCAGCATAAGCCCTTCATCAGGAATGGGCTTCCTGTTGAGGGGCTAATGTCCGAAATGTCGACTCTCCTGCGCCTCGGATGCTGTCTGACCTGCTGTGCTTTTCCAGCACTACTCTCGACACCTATTCAAATGCATTTGTTCTTACATCGTTAATGTTTTCCCTACGACAGAGGTCAGGTTAACTTGCCTAATTTTTTTGTTTTTTGAATAAATATGTTACACTCCTTATGTCCTAATCTAACGGGACCGTTCCTGAATCAAGGGAGTTTTGGAAAATTAAAACAAATACATCAACTACCTCAGTAGACACTTCATCTAAGACCCTCGGATGGAATCCATTAGCACCCAAACACTTGTCAGACCCCAACTCCATGTGTCTCTGATGATTAATATTTTGAGTTCTGCCTTTCGTTCCATTTCCTGATTTACAGATAATTCTGGAATGTTACTTATCTTAATCAGGGCACCACAGTCATCCCCTCTCTGACTGGTGTGCTGTTTGATGGGAAACATTGGAAATCACCAAACAGCTTTAACCCCAACCGATATCTGGCTGAAAACGGACAGTTCCATCAAGTAGATGCACATCTTCCATTCTCGACAGGTATGTGAGAGAGAGTGCATTGGATGATTATCTGGATAGAAATAATGTGCAGGGGTATGGGGAGAAAGCAGGAGGTTGGCATTGGTAGTGAGGCTCGTTTGAAGAGTTGGTGCAGACAAAATGAGCCAATTCACTGCCTTGTGCAGAATAACAGTCCCATGATTCTGTGATATGTAGAGAATGAGAAAAAAATCATAAGCAACAGATAATTCAGGAAGTGAGATCCTGTATCTGTGGTTTCTTTGTATTGAGGTGGAGAGTGCAAACAACTGGAAACCAGACATTAGCGAATGGGACTTCACATTTATAATCGCTTACAGCTTTATAGAAGTCACATTTGGTTCAGAGTGCTTGCTGTGTCCACAGGGCCTGCCAAAACTGCTGGGCATTTCCAACAATTTCTCTTTACATTTCAGATTTCCCGCATCAGTAATAATTTACTTAGAGGAAAGAAACGCCTAAACTAGGAGCCTGCCCCATCATTCAATAGGGTCGTGATTGATTCTGTAGCTCAGTGCCGCTTTCTCTACATATCTCTTCATGCCTTTTGTATTAGAAATTGATACATCTTTTTCTTGAATACATTCAGGAGCTTAGTCTCTTTAGACTCCTTGGTAAAGAATTCCACAGATTCACCACCTTGAGTGAAAAAATATCTCTTCATCTCTGTCTGAAACCGTGTCTCCCGAGATCCTGAGCCATAGCTCTGGCTTTCTGTGCCAGGGGAAACATTCTCTCTGCATTCAGTCCTGATATGTGTTAAAGATCTGGACCTTGGCATGTAGGGGTGAACTTCAAAGTTTGCAGATGATACTAAAATTGGAAGAATTGTAAACTTTGAGGAAGACAGTATGGAACTATGAAAGTATCTTGATGAAATTGGTGGAGTACGCAGATAGGTGGAAGATGAGGCTCAGTGCAGAGAGTGTGAAGTGGTGCATGTGGTTGGCAGAACAGTGAAAGGCAGCGTGGAATCGGGATACAATTCTAAAGGGGGTGTGGGTCAGAGGGACCTCGATGTCTATGTCTATTTAAGGTCGCATACAGGGATTTTGGGGCTTGATACAGATTGAAAAGACTGGGGCAGTGGGATTGATGCACGATGGAAAGGGTGGAGCAGTGGGAATAATTGGGGAATTGATATACATTGAAGAGAGTGGGACACTAGGTTTGATACATTATAAAGAGAGTGGGGCAGTCAAATTAGTTTGGGGCTTGATACATGTGGAAGAGAGTGGGACATCTGGATGTTTTGGGGAGTGATAATCATTGAAGAGTGTGGGACAGTGGGGTGGGTTTGACAACGTTATACATTAAAGAGTGGGACAGTGGGGTGGGTTTGACAACGTTATACATTAAAGAGCGGGACAGTGGGGTGGGTTTGACAACATTATACATTAAAGAGCGGGACAGTGGGGTGGGTTTGACAACGTTATACATTAAAGAGCGGGACAGTGGGGTGGGTTTGACAACGTTATACATTAAAGAGTGGGACAGTGGGGTGGGTTTGACAACATTATACATTAAAGAGTGGGACAGTGGGGTGGGTTTGACAGTGGGGTGGGTTAGTTGTGGGCAAAGTCTTAGAGAGAATTGTAAGGGATAGGATTTATGCACATCTGGATAGGAATAATGTGATCAAGGATAGTCAGCATGGTTTTGTGAAGGGCAAGTCGTGCCTCACAAACCTTATTGAATTCTTTGAAAAGGTGACGAAGGAGGTTGATGAGGGGAAAGCGGTAGATGTGGTATATATGGATTTTAGTAAGGCGTTTGATAAGGTTCCCCATGGTAGGCTACTGCAGAAAATACGGAGATATGGCATTGAGGGTGAGTTGGAGGTTTGGATTAGGAATTGGCTGGATGGAAGAAGACAGAGGGTAGTAGTTGATGGCAAAGTTTCTTCATGGAGTGCCGTCACTAGCGGTGTTCCGCAAGGATCTGTTTTGGGACCATTGCTGTTTGTCATTTTTATAAATGACCTGGAAGAGGGGTTAGAAGGTTGGGTGAGCAAGTTTGCGGATGACACGAAAGTCGGAGGAGTTGTTGACAGTGAGGAAGCATGTGGCAGGTTACAGCAGGATATAGAGAAGCTGCAGAGCTGGGCAGAAAGGTGGCAGATGGAATTCAATGTAGCTAAGTGCGAGGTGATTCACTTTGGGAAGAATAACAAAAAGATGGGGTACTGGGCTAATGGTCGGATACTTGGTAGTGTGGATGAGCAGAGGGATCTTGGTGTCCATGTACACAGATCTCTGAAAGTTGCCACCCAGGTAAATAGTGCGGTGAGGAAGGCATATGGCGTACTGGCTTTTATTGGTAGAGGAATTGAGTTCCGGAGTCCTGAGGTCATGATGCAGTTGTATAAGACTCTGGTACGGCCGCATCTGGAATATTGTGTGCAGTTTTGGTCGCCATACTATAGGAAGGATGTGGAGGCATTGGAACGGGTGCAGAGGAGGTTTACCAGGATGTTGCCTGGTATGGAAGGAAAATCGTATGAGGAAAGACTGAGGCACTTGGGGCTGTTTTCACTAGAGAAAAGAAGGTTTAGGGGTGATTTGATTGAGGTGTACAAGATGATTAGGGGGTTAGATAGGGTCGACAGTATGAACCTTTTCCCGCGTATTGAGTCGGGTATTACAAGGGGGCATAGCTTTAAATTAAGGGGGGGTAGATATAGGACTGATGTTAGGGGTAGGTTCTTCACTCAGCGAGTTGTTAGTTCATGGAATGCCCTGCCAGTAACAGTGGTGGACTCTCCCTCTTTATGGGCATTTAAGAGGGCATTGGATAGGTATATGGAGGATAGTGGGTTAGTGTAGTTTAGGTGGGCTTGGATCGGCGCAACATCGAGGGCCCGAGGGCCTGTACTGCGTTGTATTCTTCTATGTTCTATGTTCTATGTTCTATGTTATACATTAAAAAGTGGGACAGTGGGTTTGAGCCATAATGAAGTGGAGCAGTCAGATTAGTGTTGGGCTTGATACATGTTAAAAGGAGAGGGACTATGGGATTGGTTTGGGGATTGATACACATTGGAGAGTGGGTCAGTGGGATTTATACATGTTGAAGAGAGGCAAAGAATGGGATTGAGTTAGTAGAATTATAGAGTCATAAGAGGCTATTCAGCCCATCAAGTTAATACAGTTAATGGTAGGACGCTGAACAGCATTGATGTACAGAGGGATCTTGGGGTTCAAGTTTATAGCTCCCTGAAAGTGGCCATGCAAGTTGATAGGGTGGGAAAGAAGGTGTATGGCATGCTTACCCTTATTGGTCAGGGAACTGAGTACAAGAATCAGGATGTTATGTTGCAGCTTTGATTAAACCACACTTAGAGTATTGAGTTCAGTTCTGGGTCACCACATTACAGGAAGGATGTGGAGGCTTTGGAGAAGGTACAGAAGAGGTTTCCCAGAGTGCTGCCTAGATTCAAGGGTATGAGCTATAAGGAGAGGCTAGAGAAACTTGAGTTGTTTTCTCTGGAATGGTGGAGGCCAAGGGGAGATAGAAATTGAATAGAAAGGGGAAAGTTCGAAGGAGATGTGAGGGGCAGATTTTATTTACACAGAGAGTGGGAAGGGTCTGGAATGCTGTACCAGGGATCATGGTGGAGACCGATTCAATAAGAATGGAGGGATATGGACCATAGGCAGACAGAAGGGATTAATTTAATTTGACATCATGTTCGGCAGATTGTGGGCCGAAGGGCCCGTTTTTGTGCTGTACTGTTCTATGTTCTGTGTTAGCAAGGAGGACTTTGCAGAGTGAACAGGGCTGTTTCTGCCATTGTCTTTTCTGGAGCTTAGGTCAATATCATGTGATCCAGCAAGTTTCATTCTTTGAGACTTTGTAGAAACTGATACAACTGAATGGCTTGTGAGGCGATTTCAGAGAGCAATTGAGAGTCATTCATATTTGGTTGATTTGTATGTCCCTGTCAGGCAGGGAGGAAGTGATAAGGTAAGGGAACTGTGGTTTACAACAGAAATTACATCTCTTGCTAAGCGGAAGAAGGAGGCTTATGTGTTGATGAGGCAAGATGGTTCAGATGAGGTGATGGAGTGTTAAAGATCAGCCATGAAAGATTTAAAGAGACAGTTAAGAAGAGCAAACAGAGGGCGCGAGCAGTCTTTAGCAACTAGAATAAAGGAGAACCCTAAAGCTTTCTATAGGTATGTGAGGAATAAAAGGATGATTAGGGTAGGAATAGGGCCAGTCAAAGACAGAAGTGGGAAGTTGTGTGTGGACCCTGTAGAGATCGGAGAGGTGCTAAACAAATATTTCTCATCTGTTTTCATTCAGAAAAAGGAGAATACTGTAGAGGAGAAGAATGAGATACGGGATATTAGACTAGAAAGAATTTAAGTTACTAAGGAGGAGGTGTTATCAATTCTCGGAGTGAAAGTAGTCAAGTCCCCTGGGCCGGATGGGATTTATCTGAGGATTCTCTGGGAAGCTAGGGAGGAGATAGCAGAGCCTTTGGCTTCGATATTTGAGTCGTCATTGTCTACAGGATTAATACCAGAGAACTGGAGGATTGCAAATGTGCCCTTGTTCAAGAAGGGCAGTAGAGATGACCCAGGTAATTATAGACCAGTCAGCTTTACTTCGATTGTAGGAAAGGTTTTGGAAAGGATTATAAGAGATAGGATTTATAATCATCTAGCAAGCAACAATTTGATTTCAGATAGTCAACATGGTTTCGTCAGGGGCAGATCATGTCTCACAAATCTCACTGAGTTTTTTGAGAAGGTGACCAAGCAGGTAGATGAGGGTAGGGAGTTGTCGTGGTATACATGGACTACAGTAAAGCCTTTGATAAGGTTCCACATGGTAGGCTGTTGGAGAAAATGCGGAGGCATGGAATTGAGGGTGATTTAGCAGTTTGGATTAGAAACTGGCTTTCTGAAAGAAGGCAGCGAGTGGTGGTTGATGGAAAATATTCACCCTGGAGTCCGGTTACTACTGGTGTGCCACAAGGATCTGTTTTGGGACCACTGCTGTTTGTAATTTTTATAAATGACATGGGACGCAGACATAGGTGAATGGATTAATAAATTTGCAGATGACACTAAAGTCGGTGGAGTAGTGGACAATTTGGAAGAGTAGGTAAAAACAATGACTGCAGATGCTGGAAACCAGATTCTGGATTAGTGGTGCTGGAAGAGCACAGCAGTTCAGGCAGCATCCGAGGAGCAGGAAAATCGACGTTTCGGGTAAAAACCCTTCATCTGTTTGGAAGAATGTTACAGGTTGCAGGGGGACTTGGATAAACTGCAGAATTGGGCTGAGAGGTGGCAAATGGAGTTCAATGCAGCTAAATGTGAGGTGATGCACTTTGGGATGAATAACAGGAAGGCAGAGTACTGGGTCAATGGAAAGATTCTTGGTAGTGTGGATGTGCAGAGGGATCTTGGAGTCCATGTACATAGATCCCTGAAAGTTGCCACCCAGGTGGATAGTGCTGTTAAGAAGGCATGTGTTAGCTTTCATTGATAGAGGGATAGAGTTCCAGAGCCGCAATATCATGCTGCAACTATACAAAACGCTGGTGTGGCCACACTTGGAATATTGTGTACAATTGCGGTTGCCCCATTACAGAAAGAATGTGGAAGCATTGGAAAAGGTGCAGAGGAGATTTACCAGGATGTTGCCTGGTCTGGAGGGAAGGTCTTATGAGGAAAGGCTGAGACTTGGGTCTGTTCTCATTGGAAAGAGGAAGGCTAAGGGGGGATTTGATAGAGACATACAAGATGATCAGAGAATTAGATAGCCAGAGGATTAGATAGTGAAAGCCTTTTTTCTAGGATGATGATGTCAGCTTGTACGAGGAGGCATAGCTACAAATTGAGGGGTGATAGATTTAAGACAGATGTCAGAGGCAGATTCTTTACACAGAGTGTGGTAAGGGTGTGGAATGCCCTGCTTGCCAATGTAGTCAACTCAGCCACATTAGGGAGATTTAAACAATATTTGGAGAAGCATATGGATGACGATGGGATAGTGTAGGGGGATGGGCTTAAATTAGTTCACAGGTCGGTGCACCATCGAGGGCCAAAGGGCCTGTTCTGCGCTGTATTGTTCTATGTTCTATGGTTCTTTTACCAATTCCGTCACATCTATGCCTCCATATCCTCAAACCCTTCATTCATAGTGTCAAATAATCAAAATGGGACAAAACTGTTTCATGCAATGAGTGCTTAATACTTGGAATCCACTCTAAATGTGGTGTAGACAGGTTCATTCAAAGTATTGGAAAGATAATTAGATTGTTCCTTTTCAGATAACTATGTGAAGGTTATGATGAGAAAATGCGATGATGGGATTAAGTGAATTGTTTATTTGCAGAGCTACAGCAGACATGATGGACCAATGACCTTTTGCTGTAATGATTCCGTGATATTATGTAGAGGATATAGGGATTGGAAAAGGGACAAAGATGATTTATAAAGAGGATACCAGAACTGAAAGAAAATTTGAACAGCCTGGGCACCATTTATAAAAGAGAGGTCTAGATTAGATTAGATTAGATTAGATTCGATTAGATTACAGTGTGGAAACAGGCCCTTCGGCCCAACAAGTCCACACCGACCCGCCGAAGCGAAACCCACCCATACCCCTACATTTACCCCTTACCTAACACTACGGGCAATTTAGCATGGCCGATTCACCTAACCTGCACATCTTTGGACTGTGGGAGGAAACCGGAGCACCCGGAGGAAACCCACGCAGACACGGGGAGAACGTGCAAACTCCACACAGTCAGTCGCCTGAGGCGGGAATTGAACCCGGGTCTCTGGCGCTGCGAGGCAGCAGTGCTAACCACTGTGCCACCATGCCGCCCATAAATGCGGTCAGCATGATGGTCAATTGTAGAAGAAACCAAAACTGGGCGCCCTAAATAAAATATAGTTGCAAACAAATCAAATAGGAAATTTGGGAGAAATTTCTGTAGGAAAGAGTGTTATGAGCGAGCTACTTGCTCACAGGGGTTATTGGAGGTGCATAACTTGGATGTACTGGAGTGACTTGAATCAGGGTGAGAAGAGTTTTGTATAAAGCAGAAACATGAGGCATGGACCACTTGCTCTGAATGGACTATTGCTTTGCTGTAAGTTCTTGTAGAAACCAAACACATAAAAATATAAATTTATTAAAATCAGCAGCATCAGTGAAAATACAGGGAGCGAATATTTCTTATCAATGGAGCTTTTCAGTGGAGCAGGTTTTAAGCAGATACCGAAATAGGGAAAGGGCAGAGAAGAGGGAAGAATAAAAGGGACAGGAAACAAGACAGAGAAATGGAATTATGATAAGAATGATGCCTTTGATTTTGTAGAAAGATAGATATGTCAATATGTATAAGAGAACAAGACAGAGCGAGACAGTTAACACTTATGAATTCTCCAAGAGAGCAGATGTCCTGACTGAACATTTATTTCCTTTACCAGGTCACCGTATGTGTATTGGAGTAAACCTGGCTCATATGGAGACCTTCTTATTCTTCACGTTCCTTATCCAAAGGTTCCAGTTTACTGCTGCAGCAGGGGACCACCCTACCAACCTTGATGGTGTTTATGGAGCTACACTTGCTCCGCACCCTTACCACATTTGTGCCTATCTTCGAAAATAGGAACAATTTTACTGCTGCCTCAGGATGATTGCTTTATAATCTTGATGATTCTGCTTTATTTTGCAGAGAGTGTGGCTCTGGAAAGGCACAGCAGGTCAGGCAGCATCCGAGGAGCAGGACGATTGACGTTTCGGGCATAAGTTCTTCACCAGGAATCCTGATAAAGGGCTCTGGCCTGGAACGTCGATTCTCCTGCTCCTCGGATGCTGCCTGACCTGCTGTGCTTTTCCAGCACCACACACTCAACTCGGATCTTCAGCATCTGTAGCCCTCACTTTTTCCTTGCTTTTGCAGAGACTATCCCTCATGCACAACTCAATCACTGTAAAAAAAATACATTGTTGTCTGTCTTTGAAATTCCAATGTGTTTCAAATGAGTTATGGTCACTATATGACTTCCATGTGCTACCATCATATAAATAGTCTGTGTTTCCACACCAGTACTAATTAGTGAAGGTGCCAACTGTAGTGACATTGTTTAGGGGAGATAAATATTGTTGTCTAAGCAGTAAATGGGTCTTCCAAAAGAAAAAATTTGAACAGTTAGGAGCTAAATTAAGAAACAGAAGATCCAAAGTAATAATTTCTGGATTACTGCCTCAAACACATGCAAACTGGCAATGGGCAAAGAAATTCAAGGAGTTAAATGTGTGGCTCAAAGATTGGTTTGGATGGAATGAGTTTCAATTTGTGGGGCACTGGCACCAGTCCTGGAGTAAAAGGGAACTGTTCTGATGGGATGGAATTTACGTGAACTGTGTTTGGAACAGTGTCTTGACAATGTGAATAGCTTGGGCTGTGCAGATATTTTAATACTAATTAGATGGGGGAGAGTGCTTGGGAGACAAGGAAATACGGGCTTACAAAGCAAGAGGTTGTGTCATCATTGCAGTGCAGCTTTTTGGATAATGATACTCACAGTGGGACAGAAATGGACAAAGTAAAACAGTATTAAACAGGTTCAAAGTGAGGGAAGGTAAAAAAGGGGAAATTAATGGCTCTTTATTTGAATGTGTGTAGTATTCAAAACAAAACTAATGAATTTATGGTATAAATACGGGTTACTAGGTGTGAGCTTGTAAACATTGTTGAGACATGGATACAACAAAATCAAAGCTGGAAACTAAAATGACTTTTCGGAAGGACAGACAGGAAGGGCTAGGTAGTGGTGTAGCTTCGTTAGAACCAAATAGGTACAAGAGCAAGAAAAAATCTTGGATTCAAAGACATCAAATCCAGATAGGTGGAGGGAAGAAACATGCCAACATTG